>NW_028270167.1:54913562-55213562 GCF_037043375.1 Chiloscyllium plagiosum
GTGCGTGCACCCTCTCAATTTCTGTGCATATGCCCTCCCACTCGCCGTGTGTCTGCTTGTCCATCCTTCCCTGTGTGTGTGCGTGTCCCTCCCTTGCTGTTTATATGCATGTCCCTCTCTCGCTCTGAGTGTTTGTGTATATCCCTCCCTCGCTGTGTGTGTGCATGTCCTTCCCTCCCTGGTTGTGCGTGCCCTCCATCGCTGTGTGTATGCATGTCCTTCACTCCGTGTGTGTGTGTGTGTGTGTGTGTGTGTGTGTCCGTCCCTCCCTTGCTGTGAGTGCATGCCCCTCCCTGGCTGTGTGTGTGCGTGTCCCACTCTCACTGTGTGTGTCTGTGTTTGTGTGCTTGCGCATGCGTGTGTCCCTCCCTCGCTGTGTGTGTGTCTGTGTGTATGCGTGTCACTTCCTCACTGTGCCTGTGTGTCCCTCCCACGCTGTGTGAGTGTATGTGTGTCCCTCCCTCGCTGGTTGTCTGCGTGTATTCCTCTCACTGTGTGTGTGTGCATGTCCTTTCCTTGCTGTGTGTCTGCGGGTATCTCCCTTACTGTGTGTGTGTGTGTGTGCACATGTCCTTCCCTCGCTGTGTGTCTGGGTGTATCCCCCTCACTGTGTGTGTGTGCGTGTGTGTGTGTGTGCACACGTCCTTCCCTCGCTGTGTGTCTGCGTGTATCTCCCTCACTGTGTGTGTGTGCATGTCCTTCCCTCGCTGTGTGTCTGCATGTATCTCCCTCACTGTGTGTGTGTGTGTGTGCATGTCCTTCCCTCGCTGTGTGTCTGCAGGTATCTCCCTCACTGTGTGTGTTTGCGTGTCGCTCCTTTGCTGTGTGTGTGTGTGTGTGTCCAGTATTTGCACCATCAGTGGATTGGCGATCATAAATTGACTGTAGTATTCAGGAATGTGTGGTTTAAATAAGTTCACCACGGGAAATGCAGGGTTTAATGTACAGGTAGAGGAGTGGGTCTGGGTCAGATGCTCTTCAGAGGAATGGACTGGTTGGGCCGAATGGCCTGGTAACACACTATGGCGATTCTATTCAGGGTATTGTCCAGCCCTGTCAACCATCCCCGTCTCCTACACCTGGCCTTATCCCCAATATTCTCGTTAACACTGTCATCTCCTCCAGACTCTAAAACACCCCTTGCCTATGTAACCTTCTCCAGTCCTTGCAAAGTTCGATATGTCTGTCACCTCTTCCTCCTTTTAGAACCCTCCCTATAACTATTACCATTTGGTACAGCACTCCCAATCACTGTTCCCTCTTGAAACTCCCATAAACATGTGTATCTCTGAAAACTGATCTGGACTGTATCAACTTCCCTTTGACAGTTACGTGCTGAGACCTGCTCTATATCAGTGAAGTAATTAAGTCTTGGCATCACTCACTGTTATAACCTCCCTCCAGCTTTACGGCACTGAGGATCTGTAGAAGCTCTTTTCAACCTGACAGCCATCTCTGTGTCTGTAATCTCCTCTACTCCGCATAATACATTCTCTCTGAGCTCCTCTGTAGTCCACTAAATACTCCCTAACACTGTCTGTATCAGTGTAACCTTCACCAAAAACACAACCTTCCCTATCTGTGTAAATCCCTACACCAGGCCCTATCCCTCTATCTCCATCTAATAATACAATCCTCCATGTCTGTGTATTCACCTTCAGTCCCTACTCACCTCCCTCTCTGTGTAACCTTCTCCATGCATTTTTGCTTCAGTCTCTTCAACTGTCTCTGTCAGTGTAACGTCTTCCAGGCGCGAATATCCTTCTCTTTTTGACTTACTCAGACCACACAACCCTCACTATCTGTAACCGACTCCTGTCTGAGAAACCTACCTCTGCAAATTGCTCCAACTCTTCAACTCTCCACAAGCTCCTGCAGCTCTTACATCCCTCCCTATCTACCAAATCTCTTCCAGTCCCTAAACACCAACAGTCTGTGGAGACCCAACTACCATCCCTATCAGTGTAATCCTCTCAGGTCCCTGCAGTATTCCTGATCTGTCGAACTCACTCCATGCCTGTGCCTCTCCCAATCCAGTCCCTACAAAACCCACTATCTATTTAACACCCTCCTGTCACTATCAGCCCATGTCAATGTAAGCTCCTCCTGTGTCTCCACCATCTATCCATCTTCATAACCTTGTCCAGCTCTTACACCACTATCTGTTTAAACGCCACCCTCCCCTACAACTTCCTCCTGATTGTGCTATGCTCCCTTATCTGTGAAACTGTTTCTGACCAAAATTGATATCCCAGTTTCTGAAAAGAAATCCAGATTCCACAGCCTCCATAATCCCCAGAACAGCCTTCCTATGTCTATAAACATCTTCAGTCACGACTACCTTGCATATCTCTGTTTGTTCTTCCAGTCAAGACAAACATCTTTATCTCTGTAATCTGCTCAGCTCCCTAAAACACTCCCTGTCTGTGATCCAGCCCTGGCCTACAAACATCCTTATCCCTGTAAACATCTCCATCCCTCCCAACATTCCCATCTCCATGAACCCCTGTCAGCCCTACAGCTCTCCACATTCCTGTAGCCTCCTGTGGGTCTATGGTCCTCCCTCCCTATGAAACCACCGCCAGTCCCCACATCCCTCCCAATCTGGGTCCTCTGCTTCAGATCAGACCATTGCTGTCTCCACTCCTGACAACTCTTCCCATTTGTGTAACCTCGTTCAGACCCCATACTCTCCAGCTTCCTGCATCCTCTTCCTGCATTGCAATCAAAACCACATGTTTATGTAATATCCACCAGTGTTTACACCCTCCCCAACTCAGTAACCACTTGCAGCCCTAACAAAACACCTAAACTGTGAAACCTCTCATTTCCCTACAATCCTCTCTCCCTCTCTCCCTCCTCAAATGCCTTCATCACCATGAAACCTCACAATTACTGAAGCCTCCTTTTGGCACTGCAACCCTCCTAATGTCTGAAAAATCCTCCTGTCCTGATATTCCTCCGTATCTCTGTAACTCCCACCACCCTCCAGTGCCCTTCTGGGGAACATGGCAGAGGAGGGAAGATTTGTAAAGTCCGAGCCATGTTATGGAGGTAGAATTCTGGGAATTACAGATTTGGTTGAATGTCTGTGGTGTGCAGATTATTGGCGAGGACTCTGAAGACAGGATTTATGAC
Organism: Chiloscyllium plagiosum; assembly: GCF_037043375.1. Taxonomy (NCBI): domain Eukaryota; kingdom Metazoa; phylum Chordata; class Chondrichthyes; order Orectolobiformes; family Hemiscylliidae; genus Chiloscyllium; species Chiloscyllium plagiosum. The sequence goes on from NW_028270167.1 coordinate 54,916,701, forward strand.
TACTTGGGAAACCATAGTTAAATTAGCCACAGTCAGTATGGGTTTGTGTGGGGCAGGTCATGCCTCACAAACCTTATTGAATTCTTTGAAGATATGGCAGAATATGTTGATGGCTCATTCAGAAAAGAAGGAAAATTGGGATACGGAGAAATCTGTCTGTCTGGATACAGGATTGGATGGCCCAGAGAAGACAGAGGGTGGCAGCAGATAGACAGTATTGAGCCTGGAGCTCAGTGACCAGTGGTGTTCTGTAATAATCAGCTCTGGGACTCTGCTCTTTGTGATTTTTGTAAACAACTTGGATGTGGATGTTGGAGAGTGGGTTAGTAAGTTTGCCAATCACATGGAGGTTGGTGGAGTGGTGGGGAATGTGGAGGGCTGTTGTAGGTTGTAATGGAACATTGACGACGCAGAGCTGGGCTGGAAGTGGCAGATGGACTCCAATCTGGAAAAGTATATAGTGATTCATTCTGGAAGGTCAGGGTGAAAGGCAGAATACTTGGCAGTGTGGAGGGACAGAGAGGCCATGGGGTCCGTGTCCATAGATCCCTCAAAATCGCCATGCACGTTGGTAGGGTTGTTAAAAAGCATATGTTGTGTTGGCTTTCCTTAGAAGAGGATTGACTGTAAGAGCCGTGAGGTTTTACTGCATCTTTATAGCGTCCTGGTGAGACCACACTTGGAATATTGTGTTCAGTTCTGGTCTCCTGTTTACAGGAATGATGTGCAAGTTTTAGAGAGCGTACACAGGAGATGTACCAGAATGCTGCCTGGAATGGAGGGCATTTCTTACGAAGAAAGGTTGAGGGAGCTAAGGCTTTTCTCATTGGAGAAGGGGGTGGGGTGACTTTGTGGAGGTGATGAGAGGCACAGAGTGAGTGAATAGTCAGAGACTTTTTCTCCTGTGGCATAAATGGCTATTACAAGGGGGTGTAATTTTAAGGTGAATGGAGGGTGGATAAGAGGATAGAGAATGGTCGGTGGTTGGATGGATTGTCAATGGTGGTAGTAAAATTAGACACATTCGGGACATTTAATAGACTCTTGGACAGACACATGGATAATAATAAAACGAAGGGTATGTATTTAGTTTGATCTTACAGTCGGATAAAAGGTTGGCATAGCATCAAGGCCGAAGGGTCTTGGGCTGAACTGTTCTGCGTTCTGTGTTCTGTCTGATAAACTGGGTAATAAGCTCAGATCAGTGTAAAAGGATATGGCATTCAGGAGGAGCTAGTGAACTGGATACAAAATTTGCTTATTGGTTGTAGACAGAGAGCGATGGGTGACATGTTGTTTTTCTGTCTGCAAGCATGTGACCAGCAGTGTACTGGGTCCATTGGTATTTGTCATTTGGATAAATGGTTTAGATGGGAATATTGGTTTCCTGGTAAGTAAGGATTTTGGGTGTCACTGGAATTGGTGGTAAAGTGGACAGTCAAGAAGTTTATATATGATACAACAAGATGAACACTACTGCTGGGATAGTGGGCTGAAGAATAGCTGATGGAGTTTAATTAGATAAATGTGAAGTGTGTCATTTTGGTGAAACAAACCAGGGTGGGACTTGTACAGTTAATGATCGGGCCCTGGGTAGTGTTGTCAGTCAGTGACCCAGGGATGCAGATACACAGTTCTTTGAATGTGGTGTCACAGGCAGACAGGCTGGTGAAGCAGGTGTTTGGGATGGTTCCTTTCATTGGGGAGAGCATTAAGAGTAAGAGTTGGGATGTCATGTTGTGGCTGTAAAAGACATTGGTGGGGCCACCATAAAAACATTGTTGATCAGTAGGAAGAACTGCTCTCGTCACTTACTTCCTTTAAGGAAGGGCATTAAATATTCTAACCTGGTCTGGCCGAAATGTGACTCCAGACCCATAGCAATATGGCTGACTCTGAGCTACCCTCTGGGTAATTATCAGTTGGGTCAAAGAATGTTAGTCCAGGCAGTGACACCCACATCCCATGAATGAATAAATAAAAATACCTATGTCTCTCCCTACCTCTGCAAACCCCTCCAAATGCAATATCCGTCCTGGCTTTGTAACACCCTGACCACTCTCTGTAACACTCTCACCACCTCCAGCACCTTCACCTCTCCCTATTCCTATTGTGTCAATGAACCCTGACCGTGGCTCCCCTTCCCACAGTCCTCCTCCTGCGAGCAGACCCATTGCAATCCATTAACATTTACTCCTAAAACACTCTTTGACTTCAGGATTTTAAGTACTTTTTGGGGATCTTCTCAGCCTCCGAATCTAGTATAATCCCTTTTGTCCTGAGTGCGGGACCAGTGGGGATTTCTTGCTGAGGTTTATACTGTTTCAATGGAATGTCCTTCTGTTGAGTGTTTTACACTGTTCCTTCAAATATTTTCTGCTCTCCATTTACAGACACATGTCTCAGTCTGTTTAGCTTGTTTACCTTGGTCAGTTCTCCTCTTACACACATGGAATTGTCTATTTTTGATTCTAGTTGTACTTATCCTCTGTGAATCACTTTAAAACTTTATATTTATTTAAACTGCACTTTATCACAATTTCCCGAAGGATCTCTCCCGGTGACATTACTCATTCACTAAGTTTCATCACACGGTCGCTCTGCGATAGTTATGTCCCTTAACAGTTGCACAAAGTGTTTTTCAAAGAAACACTGAAAAAAAAAATTAACCGAACTCCTATTCCAATATCAATGTTGACCGTGTGTTGTCCCAGATTATGTGAATATTGAAGTTTTCCAAAATTATCACATTGCCTTTGTTAAAAAAATTCCAATGAGTCCCTGTGTAATGCAGTGATGAGCAATGGAATACTGTTCAGTGGCTAAAACTCTTCTGCTGCTTGTGTCCTTGGCAAGTAGTAATTTACATTCAGACTGACTCTACTTCATGATCTGCAGCCAAATGCTTTCTCTGTAATGCCTTTGTTATCCATTATTGTTAGCGTTGCCCATTTTGCCTGAGTTTGCACTGAATATTTTTGTTCACCCTGTATCCATGTCTCCCTGGTGTCTAAATCTCTTTTATCTCTGTGTCACAAATCCATCGACCTTATTACAGTGACGTTGTCCATTAAAAAAACATAACTTACTCTTTCCCACAATTTTCTGTCACAAATCTTTTCGCTGATGTACAATTTTAGTTAAACTCTGTCCCATCCTGTTCCTTTCTGCTTGTCTTCAGCCACATCCCCATGCTGTTCCATTGCTTCACCTTTTCTCTTTGGATTTGGGACGTTCCTTTCACCTGAACCCTGTCACAGCATCCTCTCTGTCAGTTTAAAGCCCTGTCCATAAACCTACCGACATGATCGGCCAGGACCCTGGTCCCAGCACGGTTCCAGTGGGACCATCCTAATGGATTATTTATTAAATCAGGTATGGAATGTGGGTGTCTCTGGCTGACCAGCCTTTCTTGCCCAGTCCTAGCTGCCCTTGAACTGAGTAACTTGCTTGGCCTTTGAAGAGGGTAATTGGGAGGCAAATACTTTGCTGTGGCTATGTCGTGCAGACCACGTGAGGATGGGCAGATGTCCTTCTCTGAATGACATAGTAGCCTGGGATACCTGCAGCGGTGTTTGCAGTGTGTCCCGGAAGCGCTTCTAACTCAGTATGTAGATTGTCCGACCAGAGGGGAGGCCATATTGGATTTGGTACTCGGTAATGAACCGGGGCAAGTGATGAGCTTGTTCGTGTGTGAACATTTTGGTGATCGTGACCACAATTCTGTGACTTTCACCTTGGTTATGGAGAGATAGGTGCGTGCAACAGGGTAGGTTTTACAATTGGGGGAAGGGTAAATACGATGCTGTAAGACAGGATCTGAGGAGCATAAGTTGGGAGCAGAGGCTGTCAGGGAAGGATGTCGTGGAAATGTGGAACTTTTTCAAGAAACAGATATGGCATGTTCTTGATATGTATGTACCTGTCAGGCAGGGAAGAGATGGTCGTGTGAGGGAACCTTGGTTGACGAGGGAGGTTGAATGTCTTGTAAAGAGGAAGAAGGAGGCTTACATAAGGTTGATGAAACAAGGTTCAGACAGAGCATTGGAGGGATACAGGATAGCCAGGAGGGAGCTGAACAAAGGGATTAGGAGAGCTAAGAGAGGGCATGAAAAATCTTAGGCGGGTAGGATCAAGGATAATCCCAAGGCATTTTATGCGTATGTGAGAAACATGAGAATGATGAGAACGAGGGTAAGTCCGATCAAGGACAGCAGTGGGAAATTTGTTTTGGGTCGGAAGAGATAGGAGAGGTCTTGAATGAGTACTTTTCTTCAGTATTTACAAATGAGAGGGACCGTATTGTTGAAGAGGAGAGTGTGAAACGGACTGGTAAGCTAGAGGAGATACTTGCTAGGAAGGAGGATGTGTTGGGCATTTTGAAAAACTTGAGGATAGACAAGTCCACCGGGCCTGACAGGATATATCCTAGGATTATGTGGGAAGCAAGAGAGGAAATTGCAGTGCCGTTGGCAATGATCTTTTCGTCTTCACTGTCAACGGGGGTGGTACCAGGGGGCTGGAGAGTGGCGAATGTTGTGCCCCTGTTCAAAAAAGGGAATAGGGATAACCCCTGGAATTACAGGCCAGTTAGTCTTACTTCGGTGATAGGCAAAGTAATGGAAAGGGTACTGAGGGATAGGATTTATGAGTATCTGGAAAGACACTGCTTGATTAGGGACAGCCAGCACGCATTTGTGAGGGGTAGGTCTTGCCTTACAAGTCTTATTGAATTCTTTGAGGAGGTGACCAATCATGTGGATGAGGGTAGAGCAGTGGATGTAGTGTACATGGATTTTTGTAAGGCATTTGATAAGGTTCCCCATGGTAGGCTCATGCGGAAAGTCAGGAGGCATGGGATAGAGGGAAATTTGGCAAGTTGGATAGAAAACCGGCTAACCGGTTGAAGTCAGAGAGTGGTGGTTGATGGTAATTATTCAGCCTGGAGCCCAGTTACAAGTAGAGTTCCGCAGGGATCAGTTCTGGGTCCTCTGCTGTTTGTAATTTTTATTAATGACTTGGAAGAGGGAGTCGAAAGGTGGGTCAGTAAATTTGCAGATGATACGAAGATTGGTGGAGTTGTGGATAGTGAGGAGGGCTGTTGTCGGCTGCAAATGGACTTAGATATGATGCAGAGCTGGGCTCAGGAGTAGCAGATGAAGTTCAACCCTGTCAAGTGTGACGTTGTCCATTTTGGAAGGACAAATAAGAATGCGGAATACAGGGTTAACGGTAGAGTTCTTAATAAGGTGGAGGAGCAGAGGGATCTTGGGGTCTATGTTCATAGATCTTTGAAAGTTACCACTCAGGTGGATAAAGCTTGTAAGAAGGCCTATGGTGTATTAGCGTTCATTAGCAGAGGGATTGAATTCAAGAGTCGTGAAGTGATGTTGCAGCTGGACAGGACCTTGGTTAGGCCACATTTGGAGTACTGTGTGCAGTTCTGGTCGCCTCACTTTAGGAAAGATGTGGAAGCGTTGGAGAGGGTGCAGAGAAGATTTACCAGAATGTTGCCTGGAATGGAGAATAGGTCGTACGAGGATAGGTTGAGTGTGCTAGGCCTTTTCTCATTGGAACGGCGAAGGATGAGGGGTGACTTGATAGAGGTTTATAAGATGATCAGAGGAATAGATAGAGTACACAGGCAGAAACTTTTCCCCCGGGTATAACAGAGTGTTACAAGGGGACATAAATTTAAGGTGAAGGGTGGAAGGCATAGGCTGGATATCAGGGGTAGGTTCTTTACCAAGAGAGTGGTGGGGGCATGGAATGCGCTGCCTGTGGGTGTGGCAGAGTCAGAATCTTTGGTGACCTTTAAGCGGCAAATGGATAGGTACATTGTTGGGTACAAGCTCGGACAAATGTTCGGCACAACATCGTGGGTCGAAGGGCCTGTTCTGAACTGTATTGATTTATGTTCTACCTATGTTCTATACATTTCATTGGGCACTGGAGATTTCTCCACCTTTATGCCTGTGAAAACATTTAATACCTCCTCCTTATTGATCTTAACATGTTCTGGAACCTTACCATCCCAACTGAAATCCCCGGCTACAATGCCTTTCTCCTGTGAATACAGATGGGAAGTACTCATTGAAGACCTCACCTGCTTCCTCTGGCTCCATGCACAGATTGTCCCTTTGGTTTCTCACAGGCCTCTCCCTTTCGCTGGGAATCCTCTTACTCTCACGATGCTGATAAAATATCTGTGGTTTTTCCACAATTGTATCTGCCAAATATATTTCATGACCATTGTTTGTCGCTCATTTTCCAGAATCCCCTTGCACTCTCTATACTTGAAGGGCTTCACCTGATTTTATTGCACTGTATTTTCTTTATCAAACTCACGATATCACTTGATCAGTATTCGCTGGACTTGCTGCCTTTACTATTCACTCTTCAAGGAGCACACTGGCCCTGCGTTCTCACTGCATCACTTTAAAATACTCCACTTTCCTAACGTGGACCCAACTGCAGGGAGTTCCTCCCAGTCTATGTTTGCCAGATCCTCTGTAGTGATCGTGATACTGATAGGAGGCACAGTTGTGAGGGGGACAGACAGGAGACTGTGTGGCTCCAGAAGAGACCCCAGGATGGTGTGCTGCCTCCCAGGTACCAGGGTCAAGGATGTCTCTGATTCGTTATTGAACATTATGAAGGGGGAGGGTGAACATCCAGAGGTCATTGTGCACATCGGTCCACATGACAGAGGTGGACAAAGGGACTGGGTCCTGTGAAATGAGTACAGGGAGTCAGGTGAGAAGTTTAAAAAGCAGGATATTGACCAGATTACTCCCAGTGCCAAGTGCCAGTGAGGATAGAAATAGAAAGGTAGGCCAGATGGATGTGTGGCTGAGGAGCTGGTATAGGGGGCAGGGTTTTCAGTTCTTGGGTCATTGGGATCTCTTCTGGGGTAGAGGGGACCTGTACAAAGGGGATGGTTTGAACTTGAAGCAAAGGGGCACAAGTATCACAGGGAGGAGATTTGCTGGTGGTCCCCAGGAGGATTTAAACTAGTTTGGCAGGGAGTTGAGACTCTGAGTGAGAGAGGGACCATCGAACAGTCAGGGGAAATACATCAGCCATCACGAGCAAGTTACCTATTCAGAATATCCAGGGGCACAGTCGAGGGAGAGAAAGATATCTGGTTTAAAGGGCATTTATTTCAACACACGAGGCCTGTGTTGGTAAGGCAGACGAGCTCAGAGCATGGATTAGCTCTGGGGACTGGGATATTATAGCCATAATAGAAACATGTCTGAGAGAAGGGCAAGACCGGCAGCTCAGTATTCCAGAATACAGAAGCTACAGGCGTGACAGAAGGGCAAGCAAGTGAGGAGGGGGAGTTGTCCTTTTGATTAGGAAGGACATAACACCTGTGCATCGAGACAATACTGTCAAGCAGTCATCAAATGAGGCTGTAAATTTAAAAGTTAGAAACAAAGAGGGGATGGTCAGTCTGCTGGGATCGTGTTCTAGACCCTCAAATAGCTAGCGGGTATGAGAGGAGCAAATGTGTAGTGAGTTTGCAGGTACCGATAAAAATAATAGAGTAGTATTGGATGGAGATTTTAACTTCCCCTGGATTGGCTGGGTCACCTAGAGTGTAAAAGGCCCGTACGGGGTGGAATTTGTAAAATGTGTCCAAGAAAGTTTCCTGAATCAAGACGTAGATGGCTCCACGCTAGTCAGGCGGATGCAACACGAGACCTCTCCTCAGAAAACGAGGTCAGGCAAGTGACTGAAGTATCAGTCGGAGAGCACATTGCGTCCAGTCACCACAACTGTCTTTGTTTTCACATAGTTGTCGAAAAAGATCAGACAGGTTGATAGATTTAGGTCTTAAACTGGAACTGGGCCAATATTGGGGCCATTCAGCAGGATCGAGCAGGGGTCAATTGGGGGAAGGTAAAACTCACACAACACTAAGGTATAGTCCATATGGTTTACAGAGGAACCTCGATTTTCGGAACGAGATGGGCGGGCACGATTTCGTTCGATAATTGATTATTTGGTTAATCGATTCAATACCTTTCCTCTGGGGCTCGGGGTTTTCAGTCCAGTGTGCTCCCTGTTCAGGTGACTAGGCAGCAGCAAGCCATGAGCGAGCCCCTACATCCTGCCAAACCACAAAAACACACCCCGCTCGCTTCCAAACCCATCCAACATCGCCCCCACCCGCCTCTCAATGTCGCCCCCCAAACCGACCCAACAGCGAATCCTGCCCCCAAAACCATCTGACACCACCCTCCACCCGCCGCCTGTCCCCACCTCTCAGACACATCCGACATCACCCTCAGCCCATCCACAAACCCGTTCAACACCGCCCCCCGCCCACCGCACCCACCGCCCAATCCATGTCCACGCCCACGCCCCCGTAAGTGTTTCCGAGGTAAGCGGACAGTGAAGAAGTGTTTGGTATGCTTTCCTTTATTGGTCAGAGCATTGATTATAGGACTTTGGAGGTCATGTTGCAACTGTACAGCACACTGGTTAGGGCACTTTTGGGATATTGCATGCTGTTCTGGTCTTTTTCCTATTGGAAGGATGTTGTGAAACTTGAAAGTGTTTAGAAAAGGATTGCAAGGATGTTGCCAGGATTGGAGGATTTGAGCTATCGGGAGAGGCTGAAACGACTGAAACTGTTTTCCCTGGACCGTCAGAGGCTAGGGGGTGACATTCTTGAGGTTTATAAAATCATGAGAGGCATTGATAGGACATACAGACAAGGTCTTTTCCCTGGGGTAATGGAGACCAGAAATGGAGGGCGTATTTTTAATGTGAGAGATGAAAGATTTAAAAGGGACCTAAGGGGCAACCTTTTCACGCAGAGTGTGGTTATGTATGGAATGTACTGCCAGAGGAAGTGGTGGAGGCTGGTACAATTGCTGCATTCAAAAAGCATCTGGATTGGTATATGGATAAAAAAGGATTTATTGGGATATGGGCCAAGTGCTGGCAGATGGGACGAGATTAGGAAAGGATATCTGGTCGGCGTGGATGAGTTGGACCGAAGGGTCCGCTTATGTGCTGTACATCTCTCGGACTCTCTGGCTGTAAATGTTTTCCACTGTTCATTTACAGCCTGACATTTCAGTCTGTTTCCCCTGTTTACCTTGGTCAGTTCTCTCTCAAAATCATATAATGGTCTTTGTTACTGATGCTCGGGTGTGCTTTATGGTCACTTTAAAATGTCATAATCTCATTGAATTCCGGTATAATTTCTTGGAGGATCTCGGTGTGATATTACTCATTCACTCAGCTTCATCACCCAACAGTTGATCTAAGATAGTTACATCCCTAGCTATTTGCACAATGTGTTATTCAAAGAAACACTGACAAAAACATTCAAGGAGGATCTCAGATAATATCACTCTTGCCAATGTGTCTGTCCCAGATTATACAAAGATTGAAGTCTCCAAAAATTATCACACCACCTTTGCTACAATTTGTAATGAATTCCTGTTTAATGCAGGGATGAGAAATGGAATACTGCAAGGCAGCATAAAAACTGTTCTTCCTGCTTGTGTTTTTGACACACAGCACCCAGAATTTGCATTCAGGATGATTCAGCTGCAAAATCTGAGACCAAATGATTTCTCTGTAATGCCTCTGTTATCCACTAGTGTCAGGGTTCCCATCTTGCTTTTCCATTCTGCCTGAGATCCTGTAAGGTTGTTTACTGTTGAATATTATGTTCCACCTTTTGTTCAACCTGTAACCAAGTCTGTCTGGTGACTAAGTCTCATTTATCTCTGTGTCCCAAGTCTATTACCCTATTGTAGATACTTTGTCCATTCCAAAAAAAAAACAACATTATAATTTCCTCTTCCCGACAATGTCCTATCGCAAACCGATTCATTGATGTACAGTTTTAGTTAAACTCTGCCCCTTCCTGTTCTTTTCTGCTTGTCTTCAGCCATATTCCCACGCTGTTCTGAGGGTTCACCTTTTCTCTTTGGATTTGGAAAGCTCCTTTCACCTGAACCCTGTCCCTACATCCTTTCTGTCAGTTTAAAGCCTTGTCCATAAACCTACCGACATTATTGGCCAGGACACTGCTCCCAACAGTGTTGATTTTAAATCACTCGTGAGATTTCGCTGTCTCTGGCTGGCCAACATCGCATGCCCACCCTGACCAGCCTTAGAGCTGAGTGGATTGCCAGATCATTACAGTGGGCATTTGAGAGTCAATTGCATTGCTCTGGGTCTGGATTCATATGTAGTCTCGACCGGCAGCGTATAACAGATTTTCTTACTTTAAGGGTATTAAGTAGTCAGATGGGTATCCCTGCTACCGGCATTAAATTCTGGATGAACAGTCGAGTGAGAGTAACACGAGGCCATTGCCTGGCCCACTGATAGCTTCCTCATCCCTGAGTACTGATCCCAGTGCACCTTCTTCCTGACCGTGATTTGATCCTGATAACTTCCTGCACTCTGGTGCTATCACACAGTCTCTCTCCGTGTGGTATCTGTCACTGTGAGGGTTTAATTGCTGCCGGTGACTGCACCTTTTGCAGTTACTCCAGATCCTGAGCCAACAGAATTCTCCACTCCAGGGAGACGCAGCAGGACAGACCAGGGATGGAGACTGGGATTTTCCAGATCTCTGTGGGACTTGGTGCCATTCTCCATGTGTAACCCTCACTGCATCAGTCTAATTTCCCATTCTGTTCATTTCTCTGTCTCCTGTAGGTAATCAGGATATTTCTGACTCAGCAGAATTCCCAATTCCTGTTTCGTCCATCACCACACTGAAGACAGTTGGTCAGCCAGAGAGATGGAGAGTGAGATCTGGAGCCTTCAGTAAATCCTGCAGTGAGGTAAAATCACTCACAGTGAACAGAGCAGAGTGTATTTAAGGGATCGAACTTTGGTCCAGAAGATATGACATAGATACAGTTTTGTAGCACGAACACAGAGCATGATGGTTCCAGGCTCAATCCTCACCCTCTTGTTTACTTTCATCTCTGCTGTACTGAGCCTTTCTACGTCAATATGGGAAGTTGACAGTTAACAATCCAGGCCTGTGCTGTCTTGATGAGGATCAGTAGAACAGAGGGGAAAGCAGGTCTCCCTCAAGGAGATGGGCATTGAATCCTGGGATCTTTCTGTTCTGTATTCCCCCTCTCACACTGTCTTTTGTCATGTGATAAAGTCATACAGCAAGGAAACATATCTTTTTGTCCAACTCATTTGCGCCAGTATCTTGTATGTTTGTAATTCCCAGAAAATTTCCTGCTTCTATAACCTTCACCCCTCCCTTATTCCCGCTGTATATTTCAAACCTACTCCAATGCTGACAACTCTCCCTGAATGTAAATTGCTCCAGTGTCAGTAACATGCCCAATCTCAATAGTCACATCCTGCAGTCTGTCCAATAATCCCTATTTCTGTAGTCTTGCACAATACTTACAGTGACCCGTCACTGTAAAATCCTCCAGTCTGGATCAAAATACCCACCTGCGTACCTTCTTCAAGCCCTAGGAGAACATGATATCACTGGAACCTTCTGCAGGCCGTATAATACACCTGCCTCTTGGCCTATAGCATCACACAACCTCGGTAAACTTCTCCCAACCCTACTGAGCTCTTTTTCTGAGCACCTCCAGACCCTTTTCATCCCACAACAGCACTCCACATCTCTGTTTGCCTCTCCACTCCCTACAGCCCTCCCAGCACCTCAAACATTCTCTCTTGTGTAATTCAGCAATTTGGGGCAGCATGGCGGCTCAGTGGTGAGCAATGGTGCCTCACAGCGCCAGGGACCCACTTTCGATTCCACCGTTAGATGATTGTCTGTGTGGAGTTTGCACATTCTCCATGTGTCTGCTTGGGTTTCCTCCGGATGCTCCGGTTTCCTCCCACAGTCCACAGATGTGCAGGCCAGGTGCATTCGCAATTCTAGATTGCTCATAGTGTTAGGTGCATTGTCAGAGAGAAGTGGGTCTGGGTGGGTTACTCTTTGGAGGGTCGGTGTGGCCTTATTGGGCCGAAGTACCTATTCCCATGCTGTAGGGAATCTAATCTAAACTCTCCCTCTGAGTTCCATATTACTGTCCCTAAATATATCCCTCTATCCATAAACAGCTCCAAACCCTTCAAACCTCCAAGTCTGTGTGAACTGCCACAGCTCCAACATCCCTCCTTAACTGTGTAACCTTTTTCATTCCTGAAACATTCTGAAAATGTGGACATCCTCCAATCCTCCCGATCTGCGCAATCCTCTCAGGTCCCTGTAACGCCCCCGATCTGTGGAAAGAACCCCAATGCATCTGACTCTCCCACTCAGTTTCTACAAGACTTACTATCGATGTAACATCCTCCCGTCGCTATCACCCGCCCTGTCAATGTCAGCTCCTCCAGTCTCCCCACCAATCTAATCATCTCCATAACCTTCTCCAGCTCTTACACCTCTATCTATGTAAATGTTACACTCCCCTACAACCAGCCCTAAAGCAGAAACCTCCTCCAGTGTGTGCAATGCTCCCTATCTGTGTTAGTGTCTCCAGGCTCTATTGCTGTTCCTGTCTCTGTAAACTCTGACAGATTATCCAGCTTTCCGGTCCATATAATTTCCAGAACGTCAGCATCCGACATCAGCAAATGTCATCATTAACTACAGCCTTCCATATCTCTGTTCGTTCCTCAATTCTATACAACTTCATAATCACTGTAAATAGCACCATTCCATAAAATACTCCCTGTCTGTGTAAACTACCCCAATTCTACAACGAGAAGCCTCACTGTCCTTTTGATCACTTGTGTTCCTTTCAGATCTCCCTGTATCTTTCCTGACTCCATTGAATACAGCTCATCTCATGGTATAACTCCTCTAACCCATATGTTACTGCCCATCTCTGTGATATTCTTCAGTTACTGCAATTCTAATTGTTTATCTCCAGAGTTTCCAAACCCCCGATCGATGTAAGGTTATTAATCCCTTGTGACATGTTTAACACCTGTAGCAGCCTCCAACTCCTCAATGCATCCTGTCGATGTAACCTCCTCAAATACTACAGCACAGTCTTTGTAATATCTTCCAGTAACTGCAACCCTGTTGATTTCTGTATCCTCCTCCAGAACAGCACTCCACATCCCTGTGTAACTGATGGGAATGCTGCAAACCTGCCTTCACAGTCCTCTCTAGCTCTCTGAACTCCTGCAGCCCTACAACCCTCAGTACCTCTGGATCCTCCAATCCCTACACTTCTCCCTGGCTGTGTGAACTGATCCAACCCCTTCACCCCTCCCTATCTCACTCACTCCTGCAACTCCAACTACTGTCCATGTCAGTGTATTTCCTAGCACCGACAATCCTCCCGGTCTCTATAAACTCCTGCGGCTCCAAATACCACCCCAATCTGTGTAATCTCCAGTCCGCCCAATCCTCCTTTTCTCTATAAACTCCTGCGGCTCCAAATACCACCCCTATCTGTGTAATCTTCAGTCCGTTCATTCCTCCCTTTCTCTATAAACTCGTGTAGCTCCAACTACCACCCCAATCTGTGTAATCTCTAGTCTGTCTAATCCTCCCTTCTTTATAAACGCCTGTAGCTCCAAATACCATTCAATCTGTCTAATCTCCAGTGCCTACAACCCTCCCTTTCTCTGAAAACTTCTGTAGCTGCAAATACCACCTTTATTTGTGTAATCTCCAATCTCGTCAACCCTTCCAGTCTCGGTATCTCCTGTAGCTCCAATTACCACCATTATCTGTGTAATCTCCAGTCCCGACTAACCCCCCACCCGCGTCGCTGTAGCTCCAATGACCACCCTATCTGTGTAATCTGTAGTCCCTGTATTCCTCCCTATCTCTGTAACTCCTTCAGGACTGATAATCCTGTAACTCACCTTGACATCTTTCAGCTCGACAACCTATCTGATCTCTAACCACCAATAGTGATCTCAAACCACCCGAACTCTGTTACATCCTCCAGTCTCTACAACTCAGCTTTTCTCTGTTAGCTTCTCTGAGTCTGTATTCCCCTTTATCTCCGGTTACAGATCCTTGATCAGGGGAACAATGTCTCAGTACAGAATATGACAGAATGTGTAAGAACACAAACATCTTCGGTTTTATCAATACTTTTGCCTCATTCTAAATCTTAACGACTGCAAGTTCAACCTTCTCCACCTCTTCTCATCAATATCCCTCCATTCTGAAGACCACCTTGGTGAACCTTCTCTGGGCTGCCTCCAATGCAAGGACATTTTCCCTCCAGATAGGTTACCAAACCTGTTCACAGTATTCTCACTGAGCTGATTGGAGTCCTCTATAGTTGTTACAAGCATTCATTATTTTTATTCTCCATTCCTTTTCTAATCAATGCTAGCGTTCCATTTACATTCTTTATGACATGCTGACCCTGTATGCCACCTTTCTGAGATTTATATACAAGGATTCCCACGTTACTCCGTGGTGTAGCTTTCTGCAGTTGATCTGAAACCAAGAAGTGACAGCAATAATCAGGAGAGTGTTGGAATATAAGGTAAACGATATGCCAGAAATGATAACTGCACACTTCGAAACCTATGGAAAAAGCGCAGTCCACAAGACCATCATTTATAGGAGTAGAATTAGGCTATTCGTTCCATCGGGTCTATTCCACGATTCAATTATGGCTGAATTGTTTCTCAACACCATTCTCTCACTTATTCCCTATAACCTTGATCTCCTTACTCCTGAAGAACCCAGCTATCTCTGAGTTAGATACACTAAATCACTTTGCACTCTCAAACCCATGAGGCAGTCAGTTCCACAGATCCATCACCCTCTGGCTGAATAAATTCCTTCGCATCTCTTTTTTTTAATGATTCCCTACAGCATGGAAAAAGACACTTGGGCCCAACCAGTCCACACTGACCCGCCGAATGGTAACTCACCCAGACCCATTTCCCTCTGACTATGTTCCATGTGCACTGTAGCATGACCTATTCATCTGACCTGCACATCTTTGGACTGTGGGAGGAGACCAGAGCACCCGGAGGAAACCCACGCAGAAAAGGGGAGAATGTGCAAACTCCACACAGACCGTTGCCTGAGGCTGGAATTGAAGCTGGGACCCCTGGTGCTGTGAAACAGCAGTGCTAACCACTGTGCCACCGTGCCACATCTTGAGCCACTGTGCCACTGTGTATTCTAAAGGATCGTCCCTTCAGTCTGAAACTGTGCCCTTACCCCCCAGTCTCTCCTCTCGTGGAAATATCTTCTTCCTGTCCACTCCATCCAGGCCCCTCATTATTCTGTAAGTTTGAATGAGATTCTGCCACAGCCTCTGAAACGTCATTAAGTGCAGACTCAGAGACTCCTTATATGGCACGAACTTCATCCCTGGGATCTTTCTTGGAAACCCATTTCTCGTACCCCTTCACATCCTCTGTCCAGACTCTTAATGTATAGCGTGTAGAGTGTAGTCCCAACACTGACCCCTGCGGAGCTCCTCTCATCACCAGTTGTCATCGTGAAAAAGACCCCTTTCTTCACACTCTCTGCCTTGTGCCAATCAGACAAATCCCCTATCCATGTTCAGCATATTGTTCTGAAATGGAAATTTCATTTCACACCCACTGCTGGATTTATTTTTCTGTCTGGCTGTGAACAGCAGAGTTTCACCATGACCTTCCCATCAGTATATCCCTGGAAAAGGTGGTGGTGAGCTGCCTTGCTGACCCACTGCAGGCCTTTGTGTGTAGGGCCAGACACAGTGCTGGGTGGATGGAACGTGCCTTAGAAATTCTGGTGTTTCCGTGCACCAGGAGCTCATGTCCTTCCAGGGTATAGTGGTTTCGGTTTTGGGAAGTACTGTTGAAAGAGCCTTCCTCAGTGACCTCAGTGCTACTTGTAGATATTTTATTCCTTCCTTCACTCATTCATTGACATGAGCTTTGTTGGCAGAGCCAACATTTATTGTTGATTTGGAGTTGTCCCTGAGAAGGGCTTAGTGAGCTGCCTTCCTGAGCCCCTGCACCAACCGTTTGAACTGTTGTTATCTGTGTCCCCTCCAGCAGGCGCTACAACACTCCTCACGTCTGTAACTGCAGACAGATAATGCAGCTCTCCTTTTTATATCTGACATCCTCCCCGACGTATAACTCTTATAGTTCCTCACTATATCTCACCTCCTCAATTCCCATCTGTGCTAGAGATCACTAATTTTTTTTTTATTCTTGTTTAAACTTCTGATCACCCAAAATCACTCCCTTTTTAAAATTGTACCCCTTCAGGTTCTGTTACTCTCCATATAACTGTAATCAATGACAGCACAGCTTCCCTTCCTAAATCTCTGTAATTACAATGGTTACGTGTGCTAAATTTGGCCATTATCTTCCTCCTTACACATCACAGGACTTACAGCCCCTACAATCCCACTCTTTGGAATGCTCCCATTTTCTGCATCTCCTCGTGTCCTGGGGGTCCTTGAAAACCACCAGTGCCCCAAAGGTTTGTACTCCCACAAGTTACTGCAAGTC
This sequence comes from Chiloscyllium plagiosum, assembly GCF_037043375.1. Lineage (NCBI taxonomy): Eukaryota > Metazoa > Chordata > Chondrichthyes > Orectolobiformes > Hemiscylliidae > Chiloscyllium > Chiloscyllium plagiosum. The sequence continues at coordinate 54,933,177 of NW_028270167.1, forward strand.
TTCTCACTCTGTCACATCCAAGTCTTTTACATCCAAGTCTGTCACATCAAGTCTCCAGGATCAGACAACACTTGCTGGATGTCAATTTGCTTTTGTTGAAGTCCACACATTACCGTAACCAGTTCAGAAAAAGCCCTTTAGACTCTACAAAGCTCCGCCATGAACAAGCTACCATCTCTCTATTTCCTTTGCCTTCTTCAGTGTCTACAACTCTTGCTGCATCTTCCAGTAACGTTCTTTAGTTACTGCAGGTCTGCCTAGCTCCCCGGATAGCCTGTTCCATCCCATATAGCTCCCTCAAACACTGTAACACCCTCTGCTCTGTCTAATCCTCCTCTTTGCCACTGTCTTCCAGGCACAACAGCGATCCAGTGTGGGAGCAGTGCGGAATGGGATACACCCGATGGGTTGAATGCCCTCCTGGTCTTCCTACACTATAGTTTCGATGTCTTGCATATCCTGTGGCTGTTCTCCTCCTGTTGCTCAATGACAAGTTTGGGGACTTATGGAATCTCCCTACTGTTTTGCCACATTTCGAGTGTTCAAGTATGCAGACAAGTTACGTTGCCCACAGTGGTTAGCTCAGTGGTTAGCACAGCTGTCTCCCAGCACCAAATGTCTGGGTTCAATTTCAGTCTCGGTCACTGTTTGCGTGGAGTTTGCACATTCTCCCTGTGCCTGCAAGGGTCACTGTCGGGTACTGCAGTTTCCTTCCACAGTCCCAAAAAGTGCCGGTTAGATGCATTAGTCATGGAAAATGCCAGGTTGCAGAGATTGAGTTGGGAAGCGGGGTGTGGAGTGGGGTTTGTATGGGATGGCTTTTGGAGGATCAGCATGGAGTCGATGTGTCAAATGGCCTGCTTACTCACTGCAGGGATTCTATGATTAACACCTTCGTTGCAGAAATCAGTTGAGGGAATAATCTCTGAGTTAATTCCAATACCCTTTCTTAATGAGGAGATTAAATCTGTGCACTTTATCCAGATATCATCTCACTAAGATCCTGTATAGCAACATCAATATTTTACCAGCCTGCTGTTAGGTTCCGTGTCAGGTTAGAGTAGGCTCAGCTGTCAAAGGGAACACACATTGTTGAAAACAAATGGTGTACTGACCTTCATTTCAGGAGGATTTGTGTCCAGGAGTAAGGGTGTCTTACTGCAGCTGTACAGAGCCTTGGTGACACACCATCTCGACCATTGTGCAGTATTGTGTGCAGTTTTGGTCTGCGTATCTAATGAAGGACAAACCTGACATTGAGGGAGAGCAGTGAAGGATGACCAGACTGATCTCTGGGATGACAAACTTGGTGTGGGAGCAGCGTTTTGGGTGACTGTGCTTGCATTCCATGAGGTTTAAGAAAAGGGGTGAACGATATAAAACTCCGACAGTGTGAGCCAGATTGGAAGCAAGGATGAGAATTCCCCTGGGCGGGATGTCGAAAACACGGGGTCACAGTGTTAGGTACAGACAGGCCAAAGTATGTTGAGATGAGACTAAATGTCTGCACTTAGAGACTGGTGAACCTGGGGAATTCTCTCCCTGATCAGGCTGTGAAAGCTGAGGTACTGAATATAAATAAGGATTTCAAGACACAGAAGGAATGGGGAGAGTGCAGGAGTTTTGTGTGGCGATATAGAGTCAGCAATCATTACAGGCAATTATTCAATAATGTGGCAGCTGTATTCCTATGGAACACCTTATTATAGAAAACGGTGCAATATAAATAATAGGGCCAATGGGAAAAAGAGGCTTCAGTGTGAACCCTCAAAATTACCAGTAAAAATCAAAACAAAAATAATAGTCAGTATAACACAAACAATAGCACAGGCTACATAAATCTTTAAACCGTATATTGTAATGAATTAATACAGTAAATGTCACACTTTAACACTACAGTCACTGACTACAGCACTGTACCTTTCACCAAGATCTTCACCAGAAAGCGCGCGAGCTGACTGACCACGTGATGCCGATGCAGAATTCCAGTTTTCTCCAAGATATTCCCCTCCCGGTTTGAAATAAAGTTCTTTCTAAATGTAGACCACAAATCCCACATTCAGGCCCAGTTTCAAGGCTTGCAGAGCGGATTACATTCCTGCTTTAGCTGAACACACTGAGGGTGCATTTGGCAGACAGAGGGATCCTGAGGCTGGGATTTGCTGTTCAGCTGGTGCCAGAGACGGACTCCCATAACAGTGAACGGGAGCTCGCTTAATAAAGAAAGGGGCGCAATTCACTAAATGTTTTGCAGTGAAATTGCTTTTAATAAACACACCTTATTGGATAACTGCCTGCATATTGAATGGAGGATCCAAATTTATGGACCAAAGCGAATACAGTAGTTCCTATTTTATATGTTCCGATGTTTAAACATACTAAAGGATATGAACACTGTGTGGGGAAAACTGAATTGAGGAGATTTTCACCATGAACTAGAATGGAGGATGCTCAGTGTGTTGAATGACCTACTCCTTTCCCGATGTTTCTGTGCAGTCTGTGGGAAAGCCACCAGCTCTCAGATGTTAGGAAGGAGGTCTCCGCAGCGTCAATAGGATAGTGTTTCCCGTTCAAATACTGAGGCTGGTGCCGGGTGCTCTGTCCCGTTTTATTTTTTAAGACCTCGGAGCAGTTTGATACAATAGAGTGTCTTGCTTGGCTGTTTCCGAGACCATTGAAGAGTGCTTCACATGTCTGTGTGTCTGGAGTCACGTTTAGGCCAGACCGGAAAAGCACGGGAGACTCACTTCCTGAAAGTACATTGAGGAAGGAAATTGGTGTTTACAATCGACATTGGCTTCAAGGTCACTGTTAATGACTCCACGTTTTACATCCCGTTATTTTATTAATAATAACTTCCACCAGCTGCCAGAGCATTAGCCTGGTCTGGATTAGTAAACCAGCGACTTTTCCACAACAACATTATCTCCTCATGGAGACTTATCTGAAACCACACTGAGCTGGTTATTTCTGTGCTGTTTGACAGCTCTGTCCAAAAATAACTCCCACCAATGGTAAATGGTCAGACTATAGTTGTTCCCTTGTTATGGGATTGGACATAGTTGAGTAATTTTCCACATTGCCAGGGAGATGTCAGAGTTGGAGCTGGAATGAAACAGCTTCCCCAGGGACACGGCATGTTGTGTAGCACAAGTCTTCAGTCCTATTGCAGGAATGGGGACGGGGCCCATTGCCTTTGTCGTATCTACTGTGTTCACCTGTTTCTTCATGTCACATACAGTGAATCAGATTGAATAAAGACTGGCATCTATGATTCTGCAGGCAGCATGGCGAGGGTGAGGTGGATCATCAACTCAACACTTCTGGATGAGGATTATGCAGATAATACAACCATGTCTTTTACACTGATGTACAGGGCTGTCCCGTTATTTAGAATGGTGATATTTATGGAGTCCTCTCCTCCAGTGGTTGACAAAAGCTCTCAAGGATACTATTGATGAGCATTAGTGGAGGGCCAGATTTATAATGTTTATTTCAGGGAATCCTTTTACTGTGGAAATGTGCTGTGCTAATCTTTAAATGCTTGTTCGTAAAGTTAGTGACAGATGTTGTGTAGGCGGTTGAGGGATGACATTGTAGAAGTTTATAAATTCATGAGAGGTATGAATAGAGTGACCAGCCAATGTCTTTTCCACGGGATGGGGGAGTTCAACCATAGAAGGCATAGATTTAAGGTGAAAGAGGGACGATTTGAAATGGACGAAGGGTCAATGTTTTCACACAGAGGGTGATGTGTGTATATGGAATGAGCTGTCAGAGGAAGAGTGGGAGATGCAAGTACAGCTACAACATTTAAAACTCATTAGGACAAACATATGAATGGGAAAAGTTTAGAGGCATATGGGCCAAATGCAAACAGATGGGACTAGTTTAGTTTGGAAAATCTGGTCAGCATGGACAAGTTGGAGCAAAGGGTCTGTTTGTGTGCTATGTGACTGTATCAATTTAGAAAGCGAGGAAAAGGGGAGAAAAGACATGATGTAGTAAATTGGCAAGAAATACAAAAACAAGCAGCACGAGCTTCTCCGGGCATATAAAAAGGTCAAGATGAGTGTGTGACCTTAGGTAGAAATTACGTCAGGAGAGTATATTGCAGATAATTGGAGGGTGTGACTGAAGAATTGGCTACAGGGAGCAGACAGATAATTTACACCCATGTTTTATATCTTTCCACACGGGGAAGGCACACTAAGTATTTCAATGATGTAAACAAAATGGTAATAGGAGGGAAGTTCTTGAACCGTCTTTAACAAAAGAAAATAGGATTTTTCTAACAGTTAAGAGCAAGAGTAGACAGGCCAGCAGTAATTCACAGCTGGTTTTGAAAGAAGTGGTCACAGCCTTGGGGTCATGGCGCCCTCTCTATCAGATGTTAGTTCTGTTGTTGGTTAATGTAAGCAGTAAGTGCGGTAGCTTGAATGGGTTGTCATCAGGTTTAGGTACACACGGTCCTGACCGTGGCAGGTTCACCCACACTCATCACTGAAGCGGAGATCAGCTTCATGGTAATGGTAGACTGAGAGATTATATTGTGGTTGAATAGTAGGAAGTGAGGGCAAGGGGAGATCTATCATTGTTCTGCGAAGGAGGGGATGGAGTGAGGGCAGAAGTAAGGGAGACGGGACAGTCACAGCTGAAGGCTCAGTCCATCAGAGTGAGGGGATTTATCGTTTGAGAGAAAAGGATGTCATGTAGGAAGCTTCCCACTGGAATGTGACATCATTGAACAGAAATCAGAGAGCGAGAAAAACTGAGAGAATGGAATCACTCTCCATGTGCTCAGCCACATACGTAGATTCCCCCTGAATGACTGAAAAGAGCCAGGCATTTCAAATGCAGATTTATGTAATATATCTGATCAAATACGGAGTGTGAAAATAGACACAGGTGAAGGTCAGCAGATGTGTGGTGGGTGGGGGAACATTTAAGCAGGTACTGCTTAATAACGCTCAGCTATTATTGACTCTGGTCAAAAAGAAGATGATATGAAGATGTGAAGATGAACGCCCCCATGATGCACAAAGGCTGTGAAGGATAATAATCAATCACAAACTAAAGAATTCAAATTGGTGAGTTCTAGCGTCGGCCACATTTGGGAAGTTTGCTTTTGGAACCTGAAGCAGATTGTACAAAACAAAATACAAAAAAAAATTCCAAAACTGGCAAGAAATATGAAAAAAAAACTAACCACAAGAGTTTTCTCATATCGAATAAAAAAACGTTCATGTTGTGCGTGTGACCCTTGGAAGAAAGGCAGGAAAGAATATATGGGACACCTGGAGGATGTGACTGGGGAACTGGTTTCAGTGAACAAGCAGAGAATTTAAAACAGTATTTTACATCTTTCCTCACAGGGGAATGCACAACGTGTTTCAGTATTATAAACAAAATTGTAATCAGATGAAAGTTTTGCACTGTCTCCAACAAAACGAACAAGGCTTTTCCTCAAACAGAAAAGACCAGGGTAAACGGCTCATCAGCAATTCATAGCTTGTTTTAATAGAAGTGGTTGCAGAGTGACTGGTGACACTGTGTGAAATATTCCATAACTCTCGGGATTACAGGAGTGTCCCAGTGAAACTGGCGAAACTCCAATGTGGCGCCTGTCTTCAAGAAGAGAGTGAGTCTTCAAGTGTTTAGGTTCTCCCTTTGTCTGAATATTGGAGCATATTTGAGCGGCTTAATGTCCTCATGATGCACTTTCATCCTGAGTGATTGTAAAAAAAAGTAAAACTCTGCTCCTTCCTCTGATGTGTCACATACTAGGGGTTGAACATTTTGCTAAAGTTGAATTATTTTTAAAATTATCTGGAACATTGTACAAATGATATCATCCAGAGAATTCTAGAAACTGTACTCATAAGAACATTGTATAATCATGTGGAGGTATTGCGTAGGATTGAGGAGAGAGAGAGAGAGAGAAAGACAGAAGGTGCTGCATTGCAGTGGTGAGAGTCATGGAGCCTTATTCTGGTGAAGGCGCCAACAGATATACAGATTGTGTGAGAGAGTAGAGAGAATACGGTGTCCCGTATCCTGACAGAGCGGGGAAGGTGCTTTTCCAGTATTGCTGGACTTTTCTTCGGACCGCAGGTACTGCACTGAGCTGGGTGGTGTGCTCAGACCACGCTCGGTGGGTCTGGTGGTGCAGCTTTCTCTGGGAAGAGAATTGTCCCCCTCTGTACTAGACTATTCACCAGGCACCTCCGTGCCCTGTCGACAACCTGTGGTGTAATTTCCCCTTATCTACCTTGCTCGGTAAACTATGCAGGGCAGCTCCAAACTGAGAAAACTCAACCGTGTGCCCATTGGCCTTTTAATGATGGCAACAGTACCAGGGATCACTGAATATCCAGGGGCATCCGGGAGATGGTGTGTACCTCCAGACATGATGGGTGGGAGAATCGGGCTGGCATTGAATGAGAGGGACACCATGGAGTGGGGTGGATAGTTAATGAGGTGAGTTCGATATGATAACACCAGGAAACTAGCTCAGCCTCGTGCAGACAATCCTTCTGTCACACTCAATGAAAATGGCGCTGAGACAAACTATTGTCAGATTCAGCCCAATGAGTCGAAGACTCTTCTGACCCTACTCCCAATTACAAAGCTGCAGGACAAATGCTTATCCAAAACTCTCCATCATCTTAACTTACACCAATATCCTGCTCACCCATCATTCCTGTAAACAGTGGCCTATATTGCAAGCTGCTATCGAAACATTTTCCTTTCATAATTTTTAACCTACCATCAGATCCTTCTCTGAAATTCTATCTCAATCTCCCCCTCTCTTTTAACCAAGCTCCTCCCATCTCTCTCTGGCAGTGAGTTTCACATCCACAGCAGCCCTGTGTCATGCCACAATGTAGATATGGAACTGTAAATGGAGGGAACTGCACATCCTGTCTCTTCCAGCATGAGCTGCAAATTTCCCCACGCTGGGCAGTGATCTAACACGGTGTTACTCAGCAATGCAGCGATTGTGTACACAGCTGTGTATACTGAGAAGGCAACTGCTCCAGATTAATAGATAAATTCACCGCTATTCACTGCACAGCTCCCCATGCTGCACAGATATCCATTCCGTGTGTATAGAACAATGCCTTTGTGTGTTCTGTACAGCGCCCTGTGCTGAACAGATCATCTAGTACAAGTTTATAGATCAGTGCACTGTTGGACAGATAAGTCGTGAACTGGTGAGCTCTAAGTAGTGTTCAATCCTCGACGGATTGCTGAGCAGTACACTAGCCTGGTCTACGCAGTGCTTCATGCTGAGCAGGTATCTCATCTGGGCTTATACGTGTCTGGGCTGGATCTGAGAGGTGGATTGAGTATCCGATATAATTCCTGACATGATTATCACTCCCCCAGCTCGGCCCATTCCGCTGGTATATGTGAGGTGCTGTGTTTGAGATAGAATTTATTTGGTCAAAATATTCGACATTAAGCAAAACACAATTTATTCGAAAACTGTTGATAAAAGACAACAACAAAAGGAAGAGGAGCTTGCAATAACATAATTCTGTTGGAAAACTTAGCAGAATAATAGTTTATTTAACTACTATACAGTAATTGCTCCAATATGGTATCATCCAATAAGCACACAAATGTCAAAAAACAAATGCAGGAAACAGATTGTCTCACATGCAGTTCTCCAATCCAGGAGGTAAGAACATCAAAAGACAGTTCGGAGAGAAATCACAGAGACAATGTGTAGCACCCGGGAGAGATTTCCTGCCTTCCAATTCTGCTAAGACTCCAGCAATAACTGGCAAAAGGTAAAACTAAGAATCCTGATTCTGTGAGAGTTTGACGATCACTCCACAGGACCAGGCCGCGGCTGCAAGAACACAAGGAATGGACTGTATCTACATCGTCTATGGCCCTGTACGTGTCTCTCAAAAATGCCTAATCCCACCTAAGCCGTTTAATGCTGGACAGACAAAAGTCAAAGTTAAACATAAATAAATAAAACGGAAAGATGAAGCAAGCCTGGTGATCAGACACAGACGGCCTCGGGAGCCCAGCAATTCCAATACTACCAAAGCACTGCAAAATCATCGAGCTTGTGAAGAGAAAGAATTGTCTCTCTCTCCCTCACCTCTATGTTTACAACTGGAGATGTGCCATGAGCCCAATAATCAGCGATATCAAAATCCCAGCCACACCAAGCATTATTGTGATATATCAGAGTTGCCGTGAAATGGGTTAACTGGAACTGTTTGTTCAGTGACTGCGATTAATATCGGTCTTCCTGGATCTAACTGGGTCACTGGACGATTTCCCTCTTCCATAATTAGGGACTTACTTCACCTTGTTATGCCAAAATATTTGGCGCAGCGTCAACCTCAACAAGATTGGGATCAGCAGCTACAGAGAAAGAGAGAGAGATCAGAATCTGTGAACATTAGAATGGTCCAACAATGGATCAGAATCTGAGAATATTAGACTGGAACGTTCCAACAATGGACAGGAGTTTATCCTGGGGTCTTTACTATCTTTCTCGGGATTGGCCATGGTTAGAGTTGCGGATAGAAGCCGTACTGTTGATTATTCAAGCTGGGTACTATCCCACCCTCGCCATTATTGGTGTTCCTGGTAAGTCTAGCTCTGTCGATTCTATAAATGGTGCTGAAAGTTTTGATATTCTGGTTGATTATATTTAACAAATACATAAACTTTCAGTCACAAATGCCACTTCCTTCTCCTGCATTTCCAAACTACTTACTCATAAACATCTGAGAAGGAATAAGACTGTTCGGAACCTTGAGTCTTCTTTTTACCGTGAACTGTTTTATGTCTCCATATTCTCTCTGTGATCAAACCTGCCGACACCCACCTTCATAATATCCCCAATCACTAGCTCTGCCTGAGTTCTGTTGCTGACTTCGCCATCATCTACCCCTTCGTTCACAACAGATTTTATCGCTCCAGTTCTCTACTGACCTCTCTTCCAGTTACAAATAGTTTGACCACAAACTTGTTCTTGTCTCTACAGTTACTTCACAACAGGGACTCTGTATCACTGTATCAGAGTAATAATGTCACTGACTGTAATTCAGAGGCACAGGTTATGACTCCAGAAGCATTGTCTGAAATCCTACCATAGTCAATGACTAAATTTAAATTCCAATGACAAAAATTGGAATGAAACCTAATTTCACTCATGGTAACCACAAAACATCAGGATTTCTTTTCTTATTTTATTGATAATCTTTGGTAAAGAAACCTAACATTTTTGCCTTGTCTGAACTAAGTGTCACCTCCGATCCACAACAATGTGGTTGCCTCCATATTGCCTTGACAAACGGCCGCGTGGACAAGGGCAGTTAGGATGGACAACAAATGCTGCCCTTGCCAGTGATGCTGGCATCCCACGTAACAACAACAAGGAAATGTGAATGCTGGTGATCTGAAATAAAATTCTCCACCGTCTGAAAGAATGTTGGAGAATCTCAGCAGGTATGGCAGTCTGTCGGAAGAAACACAAATAGCGTTTCGAGTTCAGTGAACCTATCAAAACTGAATGCAACTGGGAAAAAGTAATATTGTATCAGGGATGGTTGGAAGGGTTAGCGGGAGGTTTGTGTTGAATAGATGATGTCCAGCAAGAGAGAGAGAAAGAGAGAGAGAAAGAGTGTGTGTGTAAGAGAGAGAGAGAGAGAGAAAGGTAAAGCAAGCTAAAGGATTGCTGATGATGGACTGGAAGGAAAACAGAATGGGAAGTTATTCTAACATTTCCCCTTTTCACATATTCCTGAATATCATATTTATTATGGGACGCCCCTGCTTACCGTGAGTTATATTCCCTCTATCTCTCGTCTCTGAGTGTAGTGATCAACTCCATCAGCAATACTTATAGTCGCTGAGATATAGAGAAACGTAATATTCCATTGTCAACTGCTTCTTTGGAGAGAGGAACTGTTACTGTGCGACAGTGTGGAGATGTAAAAGCTTTCTCAGCCAAGAAGCAAAACTGAGGAGACCGAGACATTTTCAACATTGAATGGAGGCACTATGGGTGTGGGGAATTGACTTGCTGCTGTCATCTAGAAAGTCAGTGAAGGCTCTGTGGATGGTGTTCTCAGGATTGTGATGTCAGCTACTGGGATCATTCAGGGAGCCCCGAGGGTCTGGGGACCCCACTCTGAATACTCCATTTACAGTGTGTCTGGGTCAATGGTAAACAAATGGAGCTGAGACTACAAAGAAGGGAAGCTATGTAAACTGGGAGGATCAGGGCACTGTTCTAAACTCTCTGGGATTTCCAGGAACATTTGTCCAAGCTGCACCCATTCAGGCGTAAAGTATAAAACCAGCTTGTCTCAAAGTTGAGGTTGTCACTGTATCCCCTCCTTCATTATAACCTGTCGTCTCATACCAGGGACAGGACTGTGCTGACACTCACGATGAATTAAACTGATTTATTCTGGAACTTTTCTGACTGTACCATCTCTGAAGTACAGTCCTCCAATGTATTCACGAGCTAACTGAAGCCATCTACCTCATGAGAGGAATGCATTGGTTCCATCTCCACAGAGGAAGGTACAGAAACTAATTTCCAGAAATATTGGGGAACAGAGTGGCTGGTAAAAATGGGAAACTGCAGGAAACCAGAATTAATGAAGAGTATGTTATTGAAAATCTAGTTGAATTGAAGTTTCATAAGTTGCTGCATCTGATGAGCTACATCCCAGAGTGATTAAGATGAAAACAGAGCTAATGAAAGAATTACTGGTTATTCTTCAAAGCTAGTTAGATTCTGGAAAGAATGCTGCAGACTGGAAAACAACTATTGTAAACTTCATTGTTTAAAACAGGATGGAGAGGGAAAACAGAAAACTAAATAGCTTGATGTCAGCTGTGAGAAAAAAAAAGGAACCTTTTATAAGGAATGTGACAACGAGAAACTTGGAGAATAATTATATAATTTGGTACATTCGGCCCAGATTCAGGAAAGGGAAATGATTTTTGATAAACCTGTTTATGGAGATTGTCTGTTGTGACATCGACAGTTGAGAACCAATGGGAGTAGAGTATTTGTATTTTTAGAAGACGTTGACATGTTTGAATACAGGTGAATGGGGAATGTCAGAGTCCATGGGTAGGTAGGCGTGGAATATATACCACATGGATTAAAAATTGAGTAATGGGGATACGAGAAGAATACTGTTTTTCTCTGGACTGAAGAATTGATGGGTGGCAGCAGGATCAGTGTTTGGGCAATAGCTGTTCACAAGTTATAAAAATGATTCAGATGTGAACAACAAATATCATCATGTACATTTATATTTATTAAATGGTAGAGAGGTTGCCGAGTGCTTTTGTTGAAAAGGACCTGGATGTCCTTGGTCATAAGTCACTGACAGAATTCATACAGGGGCAGGAGGTAAAAGATATGTGGCTCTTCATGCAAAATGATTGAAGTACAAAAGTTAGAATATCTTTCCCACTGATCGTGTTTTGTTCAGAGAGTATTTGGTGCATTGTGTAAAGATTTAGTCTGCTTTATAAACAATGATCCCTTTGTCACTGAGAGAGTGCAAAGTAGTTTGACCAGACTAAACACTGGCATGATGTTACCATGAGGAGACAGTGCAGTAACTATGTGTTTAATCTGTAGCACTGTGAGAGAATAAGAAGTTGAAGCTTGATGGGTATGGACAGAAACTCATTAGGTCCCAAACAGCTGAATAGGTTGAAAATTTCATACTTTCCTTTGGATGTTTGATTCACGACAGTTTACATGCATCTGCAGAGTCCCCATGTCGATTGACAAAGAGGTACAGACTCTGAATGAACTCTAAACAGTTTAATGCACAGTTACTTTGTGACACTGCATTGAATATCACTTTGTACACAATCCTGTCAGCAGCCGAAATATCGGCATTCTGAAACAGTTAGTTATTCCCCACCGGTTTCTGACCTCCACGGACACCATGGGGCTGCCCTCTTGGAGATGGAAGATAACTTGGAGAATGGCTAAAAAATGTTGGCTTCATTCCGACTGCCAGAAAACCATTTTAAAGTAACACATATGTACCATGAGTAATTAAGCCATGTGGATCAATTTGGAGTAGTCTGTCTGTGCAGCCCATGCTCCATTTGCTTGTGATGTTGGAGCATCTCTGACACTTTCCTGTTCCTGTGTTAGTGGCTTGACAAGCTGAATAACCACTTCCTGTTCTTTTGGAAGTCACTCCGGGTGTGAAATGCACGTGACATGTGGGAGAGAGCAGACTCCCTGTCTTCCTATGCAGCTGGCAGGAAGAACTGAATGGTCTATAGTTTTGGTGGGATGAATGGCTTCCCCACATTTTTGTGAAACCAAATTGAGGTGCTGATTGAACTCCTCCTTTTACTGTGAAAATGTGCTGTGCTGTTACATAAATGTTACCCAGACTTTAACAGCAGGGTCTTGAATGTTGTCCACGTCTTGCTGTACATGGTCACAGGCTGTTTCAAGAGCTGAAGAGAGACAACTTGTCCTGGAAATTTTTGTAAATTTCAGTGAATGCCCCCTCTTCTGCTGGCACGGTAGCTCAGTAGCTAACACTGCTGCTTCACAGCACCAGGGTCCCAGTTTCGATTCCAGTCTTGGGCAACTGTCTGTGTGGAGTTTGCACATTCCCCACTTGTCTGCATGAGTTTCCTCCGGGTGCTCCGGTTTCCTCCCACAGTCCGAAGATGTTCAGGCCAGGTAAATTGGCCATGCTAAATTGTCAATTATGTTAGGTGCATGAGTCAGAGCGAAATGTGTCTGGGTGGGTTACTCTTCGGAGGGTCGGTGTGGACTGGTTGGGCCGAAGTGCCTGTTTCCACACTGTAGGGAATCTAATCTGCTCAGTTTAGATTCAAAGGGCTGAATAGCCTCCTTCCACACTGTAGGGGTTATGTGATGACAAACTGGAGATGCCTGGGTTGAGGAAGCTACGCTGAGGATCTCATGCAGATGTGTCCCACGGCTGAGATGATTGATGCCCACCAATGATAATCATCTTTCCTTGTGCCGTGAATGACTCCCAAAAGTGTAGAGTTCATAATTAATTCTCATTAAGTGCGATTTACCAGGAGGAGATTTACCAGGATGTTGCCTGAACTGGAGGGCAGGTCTTATGATGAAACCATGAGGAAGCGAGGGCTTTTCTCACTGGAGGTGTACAAGATGATGAGAGGCAGAGAGAAAGTGAATAGCCAGAAGCATTTTCCCAGGGCAGAAATATCTATGACTAGGTGGCATAATTTTAAGGCAATTGGAGGAAGGTTTAGAGGAGATATCAACGGTAGAGTCTTTACACAGAGAGTGGTGGGTGAGTCGAATGCACTGCCAGCAGTGTTAAGAGAGTCATATACCTGAGGGAAGTTTAAGAGACTCTTGGACAGGCACATGGAACAAAGTGAATGGAAGCATGTCGGTTAGTCTGATCTTAGAGTAGGATAAACAGCACAACGTCGAGGGCTGAAGGTCCTAACTGCATGCCTTCATGTAGAACTCTGAGCTCAAAAACTGCATGAATTTATGTAAAACTCCGTTATCTCACTTTTTAGATTAGAATCAATTTAAACATCATGGTCGAGACAGAGAACACAGGGGGCCAACATCTTCACCATATTGTCTAGATATCACCATTGTTAACAGTTAACCTGAGAAAGCAACTTTTTAAAAAAGGTTTTGTGATTTACATATGAAAGAAGTGAAACTATCATGGTATTCTAACAAATGAAAGGCTTAACAATCAAATTTTCAATGTATAATTTCAGTTACATCACACTGCAAATTTGTGCTATAAATTCTGTGTTAGGATTGAGCCCTCCACTATCACCTGATGAAGGAGCAACGCTCCGAAAGCTAGTGTGCTTCCAATGAAACCTGTTGGACTATAACCTGGTGTTGTGTGATTGTTAACTTTGTACACCCCAGTCCAACACCGGCATCTCCAAATCAGTCCTGTTCTTTGTTCTGTGTTCTATGGAAGTGCTCAAGAAGACTTGGACATTGAGGAAGATTTGAGACTTGGAGCAGGTCAGATTGATCTTAGTGAAGGGTAAGGCAGGCTTGGGATGGGAATGACCTGCCCCTGTTTCTGATGTTCTCCCATTCTGTTATTGGAAAGTTAGTGGGTGTTATTTTCCTGGAAGGTCTTTTATGGAATGTTGCAATCAGTGAGACCAGCGGATTTTGTGAGCCGTCGCTGGGTGAGATTTGGGGGCCGTGTTCACAGTGAATTTGAGTCTATAACATGATCAACAAATGAAGCACAAGTTACAAAGAGGGAAAACCATTGCTAGCAGGTTAGTGGGGTTGAATGGAACACAGAAACATGGGACTGAGGATCAGGAGTGGGTCATTAGAGAATTTGAGCCTTCTCCATCAGGCATTAAGATTGTGGCTGATCAGATTGTGGTCTCAGTCTCATTTCCTGTCTGTGTCCCATTATCCATGAAACACTTCTCTGTCAAATCTTTAACTAACTCAGCTGTGAATACTTGTAATCAAAGAGGCACCACAAACTTCTGGGGAAGAGAATTCCAATTCGAATGGCCCTTTTTGAAATTTCCCTCATCCTGTTGTGAGAATAAGAGAGTCATACAGCGTAGAAACAGATCCTTTTGTCCAAATTGTCCAGGCCAATCTGGCATCTTAATCAGATCTCGACCCACTTGCCAGCATTTGGCCCACATCGCATGATCCATTCCTATTTATGTACCTATCCAGTTACATTTTAAATGTGTAATTGTACCCGCTTTCACCACTTCCTCTGACAGTACACCCACGAGCCTCTGTGTGAAAAAGTTTCCCCTCAGGTCCCTTCTAAGTCTTTGACCTGTCACATTCACACTATGCCGTCTAGTTCTGGACGCCCCTACACTGGGAAAAAAATCTTGCCCATTTAGACTATCCATGCCCCTCAGGACTTTATTAAACCTCTGTCATGGCACCATTCAAACTCTGACAGTCCAGGGGAAAAAGCCTCAACTTGTTCATCATCTCCCTGTAGCTCAATCCCTCAGGTTCCAGAAAATCCTTGTAAATCTTTTCTGCACCCTTTCAACCTTAACAATATCCATCGTTTAGCAGATTCAACTGACATGTACGCAGTATTCTTAAAGTGGCCTCATCTACGTCCTGTGCAAGCGCAGCACGCTACCTGTAACTCCTATACTCAATGCTCTGACCGATTAAGGCAAGCATGTCAACCACGTTCCTCACCACCCTACCGACCTTAACTCCACTTACAAGGAACTATGAATCTTCACCCGTAATTCTCTTTGTTAAGCAACATTCCCCAGGGCACTATCCTGCTTTAACTTACCAAAATGCAAAACCTCACAAATATCTAAATTAAATTCCATCTGCCAGTCCTTGGCTCATTGATGGTCAAGGCTCCTGTTATATTCTGAGATAATCTTCTTTTACTGTCCACTGCACCACTTTGGTGATGTTATCTGTAATGTTACTGGCCAAGCCGCCGAAAAGCACTTCAAAGCTTTTTATAGCCGTGATGAAAAGCAGTGAGCTCAGCACTGATTCTTTCAGCACGCCGCTGGCAACAGGTCTTCAGTCTGGAAAACAATCCATTACCTTCAATCCAATTTTGTATCCAATTGGTTAGTTTTTCCTAGATTACATATAACCTAGTTTTAGTAATCTGTCTACGATGGGGAACCTTGTTAAATGCCTTGCTGAAGGCTGTGTAAACAATACACAACAGTGTCTTATTCAATCTTCTTTGTCACCTCTTCATAATACTCAATCACATTAATTAGACATGATTTCCATCACACAAATCCATATTGGCTATCCCTAATCATTCCTTGTCTTTCAAAATAGATGTAAATCCTATCCCTCAGACTCCCGTCCAATGAACTCCTCGACACTAACGTTGGCTGATACTGACCACAAAAAATAATTATAACTATGTTGGTGATATGGCCAATGATATAGTTCTCAGAGTGTGTCAGGGTCAGTGTTAGGAACAAATCAGGCAGATTTCTTTAATCTGCTAAAACAACACGTTTACGACCAAAACAAAGTTGCTTAAACTATAATGAAAAGAGGAATGACGAGAGGATATTGCAAATATGTACATTGCTAGTTTTCTTTGAAAAATACTGAGAAATACACACACACACACACACACAGAGAGACACACACACACACACACACACGCACGGACACACATACGTATTGTCGATACCGAACTGGAAAGCAAAATATCTGCAAAGTTAACTTGAAAGAACATTGTCCAAATATGATTCGAACACATGACCGAAGGAAAAATGAGAGTTTGACCCAAATGCTGTTCTATTTGTGGAGTCATCAAGTCCTAAAGCATGGAGAGAGGCAGAGAGGCCCCTTGGCCCAAACTCGTCCATGCTGACCCAAATATCCAACCACACTAACCTCATTTCCCAACACATTGGCCCATAGCAATCTCGTCCTTTCATGTCCATGTACTTGCCCAAATGTCGTTTAATTATCGTTAATATAAATGCTTCCACCACTTCCGTTGGCAGCACATTCCCTTTGTGTACCACTCTCTGTGTAAAACAGTTTCCACCAGTTTCCATTTTATTCTTTCCCCTCACACCTTAAACTGATGCCCTTTCCTCCTCGATTCCCCAACTCTAGGAAAAAAAGGCTGGATCCATTCACCCTATCTATGTAAACTGCTATAAGATCCCTCTCAGTCTCCTATTCTCGAAAGAAAAAAGTCCTCGCTTGTCCAACCTCTCCCTATAATTCATATTGTTGAGTCCTGGCAACATTTTTGTAAATTCCGTCTGCACACATTTCAAAGTAAAAATATCCTTCCGATTGCAATGTGACTAAAACTGAACACAGCACTATAAGTGCAGCCTCACCAACATCCTGTATAATTGCAACATAACTTCCCAACTGCTCTCCTCAATGTCCTGACCGATGTATGCTCATGTGGCAAAAGCCTTCTTCACTACCATGTCTAACTATGACCCCACTTTCAGAGAACGGTGGACATAAACTCCATGGTCCCTCTGCTCAACTACACTCCTTAAGGTCCTACTAATCACCATCAAACTCCTACCTTGATCTAACGTTGCCAAAATATTCCTCGGCCCACTTCTCCAGTTTGACCAAGATCCTGCTGCAAGTTCTGATATACTTCCTCACTGTCTACGATACCACCTAGTTTAGTGTCATCTTCAAGTTTCACAATCATGCCTTGTTCATTCGCAAGAATATCATTGATACAGATAACAAACATCAATGGGCCCATCAGCGACGCCTGAGCCATTTCATGTGTCACAGGCCTCCGGTCCGAGAGCATCCTTCCACTATTACACACTGCTTACTACCATGAAGCCAATTGTGTGTCCAATTTGCCAGCTCCCTCTGGATTCCATGCGATTCTAACCTTCCAGACCATCCTATCAATGGTAACCTGGTCAAAGGCCTCCGTGAAAATCATATAGACTACGTCTACCACCCTACCCTCATCAACATTCCTGGTCACTTCATCAATGAACTCAAACAAATTTGAGTGGCATGATCTCCCACTCACAAAGCCATGCAATCTTTCCAGTCTAAAAACAACTATTAATAATAATTATTAAAATTAATAATAACAAACTAATTAATAAATAATAATAAGATGACATTTTCAGTGGAGGATAAATTATCCATGGTATGTGATATTGGAAAGTGCATCATGGGTGAAGGGCAGAATAGATTTTGTCCCTGTGTCATTGAACTGTGTTGAAAAAAGCAAGGTTGGTATGGTGGCTCAGTGGTAAGCACTGCTGCCTCTTAGTGCCATGGATCCGGGTTTGGTTCCAGCTTCGGGTGACTCTGTGTGGAGTTTGCACATTATCACTGTGTTTGTGTGGCTTTCCTTTGGGTGCTTCACTTTCCTTCCACGATCCAAAGATATATAGGTCAGGTGAATTGGCTATGCTAAATGTTATGTGCATTTGTCAGGGTTAACTATAGGGTAGGAGAATCGGACTGGGTGGGTTAGTTTGGAGGGTCGGTGTGGTCTTGTTGGGCCAAATGGCCTGTTCCCATACTGTAGGGAATCTGTCAAAAAGACTATTTCTAATCAAACCTTATCTTTCCAAATGCATGTATATCTCATCCCTCAGAGCCTTATCAAGTAACCTACGTACCACAGATGTTAGATTTCCTGGTCTATCGATCCCAGATTTTTCTTTCCTTCCCTTCTTGAATAATGGCACAACATTTGCTATTCTCCAGTATTCTGGAACCTAAACTGTAGCTAACGATGATGCAAAAATATCAACCAGGGTCCCCGTAGTTTCCTCTGTAGCCTCTTGCAGTGTTCTTGGATGTACCTGTTTAGGACGAGGAGATTTATCCATCTTCATACAATCTAATGCATCCAACATGTCTTCTCCTGGGATATTGACTCACCCCAAGATAACATTGCGACCTTTGTTCACCTCCCAAGTCTTCATGATTTTCTCCACGGTAAAGGCAGAGGAAAAATATTCATTGAGAATCTCACAAATCTCCTACCGTTCTAGACATGCATGTCCACTCTGGAATTTGAGGGGTCATACTCTCATTTAGTTAGCCTTTTTACTTTAATATACTTAAAGAACCTCTTTGGATTCACCCTAATCTTCTCAGCCAAGGCTATCTTGTGTCCCCCTTTCACCCTCCTGATTTCCTTCTTCAGTAAACTACTGTATCCCCTGTACACCTCCAAGAATTTCCTCGGTCCCAGCTGCCTGGACCTGAGCCACGCCTCCTTTTTGCTGGTCAAAGCCTCAATATCTCCTGACATCCGAGGTTCCCTCTGCCTGCCAACCTTGTCTTTTACCCTCACAGCAACATATAGACCTTGAACTGTAGACATTTCACTTTTAAAGACCTCCAACTTGCAGGAGGTCCTTTCGCCTGCAAACAAACTCCTCCAACCAACCCCTACAAGCTCCTGTCTCATTCCATCAAAATTCGCCTTGCCCCAAGTTTGAACTTGAACATGTGGAGCAGTTTTGTCCTTCTCCGTAACTATTTAAAAATTAATAGAACTATGTTCACTGGTCCCAGAGTGCTCCCCCGCTGTCACCTCAGTCACCTGTCCTACCCTAGATCTTAGAATAGGTCACGGTTCGTCCCTTCCCGAGTTGCACCCTCTACTTACTGCTTGAGGAACATATTCTGAATACACTTAATAAATACACCCCATCTCAGTCCTTAATTCTCTGTCATTCCCAGGCTATGTTAGGAAAATTAAAATCTCCTACTAATGCAATCCTATTGGCCCTGTAAGTCTCCCCAGTCTTTCTACATATTTTTGTTCCCCTAATTCCTCGTTTATTATTTGGGGACCTATAGTACAATCCAAATCCTATCACAATTCCCTTCTTATGTATTAGCTCCCCAGACAAATCCTCACAGGATGATCCATCAGTTATTTTATCTCTGTTTACTGCTGTGATACTCGCCTTAATCAAAATGAAATTCCCCGTCCCCTCTTTCCACCATCTCTGTCCCGCATAAAACACCGTACCCTGGTACATTAAGCTGCCAGTGCTGTCCCTCCCTTAGCCATGTTTCAGTAATGGCTATAATATCCCAGTCCCGCGCACCGATCCATGTCCTGAGTTCATCGGCCTAACCTGTCAGTAATCTTGCATTGAAACAGCTGCAATTTAATCCAACAGGCATTCCTTGCTCCCTGTCGTTGTCGAGCCTGACCTGTCTCTTTATTTTACTGTTTCTGATTAGTGTATCACCTTCCAGCCTCACATTTGCCTTCCTGCTGTTGAGGATCCCACCACTCCCCAACCCCAGCCAATCTAGTTGAAACCCTCCCTTGCAGCAGTTGCAAACCTGCCTGCCAGTATATTGGCCCCCTTCCACCTCAGGTACAACCCGTCCTTCCTGAACACGTCACCTTGCCTGACAAAAGATCCCAATAATACAAAAATCTCTGCCCCTACACTAATTCTTTAGCCACCCTCCTATCTGCCATATCCTCCTATTCTTACCCTCACGAGAATGGAGAACTGGAAGTAAACTGGATATTACCACTCTCTTTTATCCTTTTCCCTCGCTCTCTATAATCACTCTGCAGGATGTCATCACTATTTCTACCTGTGTCACTCTGTCCTTTGTACCAATGTGCACAATGACTTCTGGCTGTTTCCCGCCCACTGCCCCCCCCCCCCACCCCCCTCCCAACCCCCAGTGAAAACTTTCTGCAGCCGCTCTGAGACATCTTGGACGCTGGCATGTGGGAGGCTACACACCATTCCGGATTCCCATTTGCAGCCAAGAATCTCCTGTCTGTTCCCCTCACTTTTGAGTCGGATAATTACTTCTGCAGTTATTCTGCTTGCACAGCCTTCTGACAATGGGATTTCTTCATGAAACAGTTGAATTTGGTTGAACTATTTTGCTTCAGGCAATGGGGAGATTCCAATGAATCCTCATCCGGAATCCTCCATTAGTGGGAAAGACGACTAGGCTCTTTTTCACTCCCACACATTGCTGTGATGAGCTACAGGGAAACAGAAAGAGCGCAATAGAATGTTTCTCTACAGATAGGCTACATTTTCCATCTGTAAGTTAAATCAATAACGTTATCAGTCCCACACTGGGCTCTATGAGCTCTTCTTGAACGTTGTCCGATCTATATGACTCCATCACATTCTCGACTCCAGGTTAGTGCGGTATTGCAGAATCAATTCATTAACAATAAATAGTCCTACTTGTTTTGAAGATGTGCTAATATGTGCTTGCATAATGTAAAAATAAGCGTTTCATGTCTTCACAATATCTGTGTTAAAATGAATATTCTTAAACATATACAGTAATTGCTGGTAAAGCTCAGCCTGTCTGTCAGCATGTAGGAACAGAATTCGGAGTTCAATTTTTCTGTCCAATGACCTTTCCTTTGAACCTGACTTATTCTTTAAGTATTTCCCCAGTTTTATTCTCCCACACAAGAAGAAATATCCATCCGGTATTCACCAACTACCCTCTTCTCAAGATCCTATATGGTCAATAAAACATCCCTCATTTTCAGGCCGAACTGTTAATTCTTCATAACGTAATGCATTCATCCCAAGAATGCGTGAAGAGAAACGTCTTTGAGACGTTTCGAAAGCAATTTTGTTTTTTTTCAGTTTAAGCAGTTATAACTATACATAATACAACAGATGTAATCTCAGCAATGCCCTGTACTGATGCAGAAAACATCGCTAAGATCATACCCAACACCCCTTGCACGAAACAGGATCATGACATTTACCTTCCAAATCACTTGCTACACCTTCAGATTAATTTGATGTGATTCATGTACTAAGACACACTAATCCCTCTGTAACACTAAGTTCTGCATTCTCCTTGCATTTAAATAAATTTCTGCTGTTTCGTCTTTTCCACAAAACAGAAAATTTCCATCACATATATATTGTACTGTTTTTTTTCTGCTGAAGCTTTGCTCACAGCCATCCTCTGTCTGTATGCCATTGCTTGTGGTGTGCCCTCCCCCAGTCTGTGTCCCATTGCAGACGTTCTGCACTCCCTCTGTCTGTATCCCATTGCAGAAGCACTGCCCTCCTCCGTCTGTATCCCATTGCAGACGCTCTGCCCTCCTCCTGTCCGTATCCTATTGCAGATGATCTACCCTTCCCCGTCTGTATCCCATTACAGACGCACTGCCATCAGCTGTCTCTATCCCATTGCAGATGCTGTGCCCTCCCCCTGTCTCTATCCCACTGCAGATGCTCCTCCCCCCCGTCTACATCCCATTGCAGATACTCTGCCGTCCCCTGATTGTATCCCATTTCAGACGCTCTGCCCACCCCCAGTCTGTATCCCATTGCAGGTGATCTGTCCTTCCCCCGTCTGCATCCCATTGCAGGTGATCTGCCCTTCCCCTGTCTGTATCCCATTGCAGAGGTGCATCCCTCCCCCTGTCTGTATCCCATTGCAGACGCTCTGCCCTTCCCCTGTCTGTATCCCATTTCAGGTGATCTGCCCTTCCCCTGTCTGTATCCCATTGCAGAGGTGCATCTCTCCCCCTGTCTGTATCCCATTGCAGACGCTATGCCCTTCCCCAGTCTGTATCCCATTGCAGTTGATCTGCCCTTCCCCTGTCTGTATCCCATTGCAGAGGTGCATCCCTCCCCCTGTCTGTATCCCATTGCAGACGCTCTGCCCTTCCCCTGTCTGTATCCCATTGCAGACGCTCTGCCCTTCCCCTGTCTGTATCCCATTGCAGACGCTCTGCCCTTCCCCTGTCTGTATCCCATTGCAGAGGTGCATCCCTCCCCCTGTCTGTATCCCATTGCAGACGCTCTGCCCTCCCCCTGTCTGTATCCCATTGCAGAGGTGCATCCCTCCCCCTGTCTGTATCCCATTGCAGACGCTCTGCCCTCCCCCTGTCTGTATCCGATTGTGGACGCACTGCCCTCGCTCTGCCCTCTGATGTCTGTATATCATTGCAGGCGCTTTCCCCACCCCCGGTCTGTATCCCACTGCAGACAGTCTTCTCTCCCCTGTCTGTATCCCATTGCAGACGGTCTGCCCTCCACCTGTCTGTATCCCATTGCAGATGCCCTGCCCTCCCCCTGTCTGTATCATATTGCAGACGCTCTGCCCTCCACCCGTCTGTATCCAATTGCAGTTCATCTGTCCTTCCCCTGTCTGTATTCCATTGCAGATGCCCTGCCCTCCCCCGTCTGTATCCCATTGCAGACGCTCTGCCATCCCCTGTCTGTATCCCATTGCAGACGCCCTGCCCTCCCCCTGTCTGTATCCCATTGCAGACGCTCTGACCTCCCCTGTCTGTATCCCATTGCAGACGCTCTGCCATTCCCTGTCTGTATCCCATTGCAGACGCTCTGTCTCCATTTGACATCTTATTGAATGAATATCCTGGTGCATGAGCAAACTGAGCTCCATCTCCTTCATCCGGTTCATTAGTACAGATTGTATTTTGTTGATGACCTCACACAGATCCCCGAAGAATTCCACTCGTTACAGCTTTCCAAACACAACATGAGTAATGATCTATACTCTGTATTTCCTGACAGCTACCCAGGGCGTCCCTGCTTCTGCATAACAGCCTGGGATGGTTATATGGCGTCCCCCTGTGCTGTGTAATTTACTGAGTACTTCATTCTGTTTGGTGCGGCCTGTTTGGTGCAGCCCATTTTGCCGCAGACCCATTTAGGTGCAGACCCGTTTCAGCGCAGCTCATATTTATTCCTTTTCAGGTTTCGATAAAAGTATTAATCAAAGCAATAAAAATAAAAATAATGTTTATTCCCTTCAGTAAAAATGTTAAAAAGACACTTGAGTAAGTATAACATTGACTCAGAGTTTTATTTCAGAGCTAAAATGATAATTGGTCTTGCATTTATTCACATTGAAAACATTCCTGAAGCTATTGAACATTTGTCTGATGCGCTTCCAGATGAACTGCAGCCGCTGCTGGACTGGTTCGAGGATAACTTTGCAGGTAGAAGCTCACACAGAGGAAATGGTCGGCGTCCACCGCTTTTTCCAGTTGGAATGTGGAATTTATATGAAAGAACTTTAAACAATGAGGACAGAACAAACAATAATGCAGAAGCTGCCCACAGGAGATGACAATGCGAACTTGATGTGGAACATCCAGTTATTTGGAAATATATTGACAGTTTACGCAAAGTTCAGAGGGGAAGGGACATTTACTATGAGCATCTGATAGCAGGGCACGATATTCCGTTGAAATTAAAGAAACAGATGCTAGAATACAAACACTCGTAAGAAGATTTAGTGAGAGAAATGATGTCGAGTATTTACGAGGATTGCCCATAATTTTGAATGAACGTCATGTTTTAGATTTTTCGTAATGAACTTATATCGTTTATTTTTTTCTTTTTAACATTTTTACTGAAGAGAATAAACATTATTTTTAGTTTTAGTCGTTCATTAATGCTTTTAACTAAGCCTGAAAAGTGAGAGAGATGAGATTGGAAATGCCAGCGAGTTTAAATTGAGAATTGCTCTTTACTGAACATTGCTGCTTCCTTGGTTGGTGGGACGTCGATGTTTCAGAATCTCCACACAAGGTGTCCTGGTCCGCTCTGGCTCTTTCCAGGATCCTCCCGACATATCGATGTAGAGGGTGAGGGAACGGATATCGGGCACTCTAAAACCCGGCTTGGCCCTTTATGTCATATTCCAGGATGTTTCTCCTGGAATGGGAGAAGAGAAGAGACGAAGTGAGGGTGGGAGTGGGTGTCCCTACTGTCAATGCTGGTATAGGGGAAGGGGGGAAGAGTGAGATGTCCGGAGGGAGTCTGACCACAGTGTTGTATCCATGCAGTGGTATTAGTGTGCGGCGCTATTGCGTCAGTGACAGAAAAAGTGGGGGAAGAAAGGTGCTGAAGTCAACAGTGAGTGTGGTCGTGCTTGAGCCTTATTTGAAGATAGAGTGTGAGCCTTGTTCGGAGGTATGTGTTAAAACAGATATACAGCGAGTGCGAGGGAGCAGAAGAATATGGTGACACTTATCCTGGCAAAGTGGGAGGAAAGAATATTGATGCTTGTCCTGTATTGCTGACCAATTCTTCAGATCATCTCAGCGTTGAGGTGAGTCTCCCAGAAAGTCTTGTCCAAGTCTATCGCTAATAACGCCACAGACCCTTTCCCTCACTTCCCACAGAATCAGTTTGGGTGGATCTTACAAATAGCAAGATGAAGCAAACATTAGTGTGTTACATATCAAAACTAAATCTCTCACGTAAATACTTTACAACATATGCTATGGAAATTAAGTATGCAAGTATATGCAAGGGGGATCAATGACACAGTGATATTATCGCTGGGCTCTTAACCCAAAGAGATCCAGGTAATATTCTGGGGACATGAATTCAAATCCTGCCATGGCAGATGGTGGAATTTGAATTCAATATGTATCTGGAATCAAGGGTTTATGATGACCAGGAATCAATTGTCAATTGTTGGAAAAACTCATCTGGTTCACTGATGTCCTTGAGTGAAGGATACTGCTGTCCTTACCTGGTGTGACCTGCATGTGACTCCAGACTCAAGACAACGCTGCTGACTCTTAACTCCCCTCTCGCATGGGCAATAAATGCTGGTAATCCAGCGACGCCCTCATCCTGTGAATGAGTAACATATAATCGTGGAGCTGCAGTAATAATAGATGGTCTCAAATTGCACTGAAACTGCAGTGACTACTAATACTGTGAAGAAAAAACTTCCGTAAGTGTGTATTGGGTAGGTTGAACAGTACGTTGTGAACCAAACTGGAGAGCAGGTTATTTCAGATTTGGTGTTGTGTTGTCAGGAGGACTAACTAATAACCTTGCGCTGATGCAGCTTTTGAGGAATAGTGACATCAATATGTTGCATTTTTACACGGCGTCTGAATACAGTATCGAATGTTTGAACATTCTGGTCAAACATCATGGAAGCCCATGTCCTTCTTTTTCTTTCCTATCCGTGTATTTGTCCAAATGCATTTTAAATTTTGTGAATTTAACCACTTCTGCTGGCATCTCATTCCATGTGTATACCACTCTGTGTGTAAAAGAAGTTGCCCCTCAGGTCCCCTATAACTCTTTCCCCTCGGATCTTAAATTGATGCCCTCTCGTCGGTGGGTTGCTCAATCCTGTGGAAAAAAGACTGATTGCATTCACTCTATCCATGCTTCCCATGATCTTATACACTGCTATCAGATCCCCTTTAGTCTCATACACTCTAAAGTAAAAACTCCTATGTTGCCCAACCCCTCACTGTATCTCAGTCCGGGCAACACCCTTCTATATTTGTTCTGCACTATTTCCAGTTTAATAACATCCTTCCTATCGCAAAGTGAACAACACTGAACATAACAGTACCAGTATTGCCTCACCAGCATCCTGTATAACTGCAACATAACTCCCGAATTTCGATACTCATTACTCTGACTGATGAAGGCCAGCGTGCCAAATGCCTTTTTCACTGCCCTATCTCCCTGCGACTCCACTTTCAGAGAACCTTGAACCTGAATTCCAAGGTCACTTTGTCTCAATACACTCCTTAAGACCCTACCATTCACCATGAAACTCCTACCTTGATTTGACTTTCTAAAATGCAAGAACTGACACCTATCTGTATTAAACTCCACTTGCTATTCATCGGCAAACTTCCTCATCGCCCCTCTTAAGCCATTACCTCAATTAGGGAAGGTACTGGCATCCTTACCTTCAATTCCAAACAAATTAATGTCTCCTGTCCCAAATTTTCACCGAATTATTTCAGACTGAACATTGTGAGGATAGATGGATTAAGATGGAGTCATTTTTCAAGAACCTGGGTCTTCCAGGAGTAACCCTGAATAGGTGTTGTGCCTTAATGCACCATTGTCAGCGCAGGAGGTTGTGAAGCAGCTTTAGAATGTAAAGGCTCACGTTCCTGATGGATTTGCTCGTGAATTTTATACGTAATTTATACACCTATTGTCAGGGCTGATGTTTAGCACGTTCCGTCACTCATACAGTCACGAACCCCTCCCTCCATCCTTAAGAGAGGCTCATCTCTCCGATGCTGCAGAAAGGAAGACCCTGAAGGATTGTGCTTCTTCCACGCCAATCTCTCATTTAAATGTTGGTTTCAAAATCCTGTCTGAGACCCGTGCATGAAAGCTGGAAACTTTGCTGCCTTCCGTTGCCAAAGAGGACCAAACAGGCTTTATAAAGGGACGCAGATCTTCCTACAATGTAAAGAAGTTACTCAATATGATCCAAGAGTGTCAACAACAATCTGTCCAGGGATTACTGATCTCTTTAGAGGAGAGAAGGTATTTGATTGGGTTGACTGGCCGGATCTCTTCTGTACATTAGAACGGTTTGGTCTGTGCAAAGTTTTTATCAAGTGGTTGAGGGTCCTTTACCGCGATCCTCTGGCTGCAGTTCTCACTAATGGTGTTCCAACCAGTAATATTAATATTTCTCCAGGCAGCCGACCAGGTTGACACCTTTCACCATTGTTGTTTACGTTGGTGATTGAGCCACTGGCGGGAGGCCATCTGTAGGGATACCAACATATCTGCCCCAGAAGTGGGATAGAAGTCACGTAAGATTATATTGTATGCAGATGAGGGTCTTTTCTTTTGTCAAATTTCGCAATTTCGGTAGATCATGTGATGCAATGCATTAATTCGCTTGTTGCCTTTCTGGACGATAAGATTAATTTTACAAAGTTGGAGGCCATGCCTTTGGGAGGTCTTAGAGAAATACCTGATACTGAGGGCAAATCCTGATTTCCTTTTAAATGGCCACGGGAGTAGTTTCCCTATTTCAGTATATTCATTGCATTTGTCTTTGATCATTTATTTAACGTGAACTATGTACATTTGTTTGACAAAATTACACAATTCGGATAGCTGTTATTAAAATGAATGTCCTTCCTCATTTCCGACACCCTGTGTGAATGCTTTCTTTGATGTTTCCCATAGAGTAGAGTCATGTGGGCGGCACAGTGGTTAGCACTGCTGCCTCACAACGCCAGTGACTCGGGTTCACTTCCCACCTCAGGCGACTGACTGCGTGGAGTTTGCACATTCTCCGGGTGCTCCGCTTTCCTCCCACAGTCCAAAAATGTGCAGGTTCGGTGAATGGGCCATGCTAAATTGCCTGTAGTGTTAGGTGTAGGGGTAAATATAGGGGAGTCGGTGGTGTGTCGGTGTGGACTTGTTGGGCTGAAGGACCTGTTTCCACACTGTAAGGAATATAATCTAAGATGTTTCTAAGAAAAATAATGGCTGGTGTAGCTCTTTTATTTGGCACCATAAGCAATTCTTTATCAAGCTAACAAAATTGCAACTGCCCCACAGATCGTGGGGAGTTGATTTCCCTGATTAAAAACAATCAGTTCATTTTTTTTTCATCGTATGTGAGTGCCTGGGCTGCTGATGTCTCGGCATCAATATGGTATTGAGCCCTCTCAGACAAAGTGAACCCGTCTTAGTCTGTTATTCTTACATAAAATGACAACATTTATGCAGTATTGTCATTATCTAATGATGATCAATACTGTCAAAACTTTAAGGACAATGCGTCAGATCGAGGGCAACACAGCCATAACCATATTTCTTACCCCTATAATTGGTATACCGTGTTGTCAACCGGGCATGATGGATTCCAGATTTAAACTGTTGGCAGCGAGGGGGGTACCTTGCTTGGGTGATTTAGAATTAGTAGAATCCCTACAGTGTGGAAACAGGTCCTTTGGCCCAGCAAGTCCACTTTGACCCTCTGAAGAGTAACCCACCCAGACCCATTCCCCTACCATCCTATATTTACCCTGACTAATGCCCCAACTTACAGATTCTTGAACACTATGAGAAATTTAGCAATGGCCAATTCATCTAACCTGCACATCTTTGTGACTGGGGAAGGAAACCAACGCAGACACAGTTGAGAATATACTAACTCCACACAACCAGTCACCCAAGGCTGCAACCAAACCCGTGACCCTGGTGCTGTGAGTTAGCAGTACAAACCACTGAGCCACCATGTCTTACTTGAGGGAGAAACAATGATATCATTTGATCAAATAACTCGTAAGTATGGACTACCGAGCAGAGACTTCTTCTGTTTTTTTTTCCATATTAGAGATTTCATTAAAAAAGACTTTTAACAGACACTTATAGATCCGATACAGAGAAGTGGGTTCTTTTTGCTACGAATACCCTCTCTGTCAGCATCCTTTATCATGAGTTGGATAGTGTCCCCTCAGACAAGACTGTGCAGCTTCGTGACGTCTGTGCGAGAGAGTTGGGGGTTTAGATCTCTTCGGAGACATGGGAGGATATTTGTGAAAATGCTCGAAGGATTTTGATCTGTAATAGGTCCCATTCCATGCAGTTGAAAAATCTTCATAGGGTCTGTCTGACACCAGAGTTTCTCTCAAAATTCAAAGTGGGATTATCTTCAGAATGTACGAAATGCCGAGTGACTACAGGCACTCTTGCTCATTGCATGTGGTCCTGCTGCAAGCTTAGTATATATTGGAGCACTGTGTTAGGTGTAGTAGAGTGGGTTTTGGAGACAGAATTGGAGATGGACCCGGTTTCTCTTTTCCTGGGCCTGCACAGAGTATCTTACACAGATGCACATGGGGAAAAAATCCTTACTTTCTGTGCTAGGAAAAATGTTGCCTTGGATGTCTGAAAACTCCTCGGGTCTTTTGGGTCTTTGTAAGCTCCTCATGGAAAATATCCCTTTGGACTTTCTCACCAGTATGGTGCACCAAAAAACAGAGATTAGTATAAGTCACAGAGTCATGGAGATGTAAAGCATGGAAACAGACCCTTCGGTCCAATCCATCCTTGTCGACCACATGTCCCAAACCAATCTAGTCCTACCTGCCAGCACCTGGCCCATAACCTTCCAAACCCTACCTATTCATTTACCCATCCAAATGCCTCTTAAATGTTGCACTTGTATCAGCCTCCCCCACTTCACCTGGCAGCTCATTCCATGCACGTACCACCCTCTGTGTGGAATAGTTACCCCGTAGGTCTCTTTTATATATTTCCCCTCTCACCCTAAACCTATGCTCTCTCGTTCTGGACTCCCCGACCCCAGGGAGTCCAGGCCAGTGTGCCAACAGCCTTCTTCACTGTCCTGTGTATTTGTGACTCAAATTTCAGACAACCGTGCACCTGATCTCCAACGTCCTTTTGTTCCACTACAGTCCTTAAGACCCTCTCATTCATCATTAAACTCCTACCTAAATTTGACTTTCCAAAATGCAAGATGTCGCACTTATCTATATTAAATTCCATTTGCTGTTTCTCAGCCCACTTTCCCAGCTGATCAAGGTACTGCTGCAATTTCTGATAACGCTCCTCACTGTAAACGATGCCTCCAATTTTAGTGTCACCTGCAAACTTACTAACTTTGCGTTGTTCACCCTGGTCCAAATCATTGATATAGATGGCAAACAGCAATGGGCACAACACGGACCTCTGAGGCACTCCACTAGTCACAGGCCTCCAGTCCAACAAGCATAGCCATTTGCTTCATAACGTCAAGCCAATTGTGTCGCCAATTTGCCAGTTTACCTTGGAGTCCATGGGATCTAACCTTCTAGAGCGGCCCACCATGTGGAATCTTATCAAACGCCTTACTGAAATCCATATAAATTATGTCCACCACCCTGCCCTCGTCAAACCTCCTGGTCACTTCCTCAAAACACTCTATCAAAATTTGTAAGGCATGATCTCCACACACAAAGCTATGCTGACTGTTCCAAGTCAAACTCAGTCTTTCCAAATGCATGCATATCTTATGTCTCCAATCCTTCTCAAGTGGTTTCCGGAAACAGATGTGAAGCGAACTGGTCTATATTTCCCAGGCTTTTCTTTGCAGCCCTCCTGAATAAGTGCACAACATTTGCTACTGCCCAGTCTTCCGGGTCCTTGGCCCCTGAACTGTCTTATCTCGCCTCGTGCAGTGCTCTTAGATATATCTGGCCAGGACCAAGAGATTTATCTGACTTTGTGCATTCTAATGTGTCCAACAGCACCTCTACTGTCATATGGACTGTGCCAAGATATCGCAACTAACCTCCCAAAGGCCATAGGTCTTCGTGTCTTTCTTCATGGTAAATACAGAAGAAAAATTGAGGACCTCAACCATCTCTTGAGGTTTTACACATGCATGCCTATTTTGGATTTTAAGACGTCCTATTTTCTATCTCTAGTTGTTCTTTTTCTTTACTATACTGAATTTGGATCTGCTCAGCCAAGGCTATCTCATACCCCACTTTAACCTTGCTGATTTCCTTCTTCAGTGAACTCCTCTATCCCCTGTGTTACTCCAGGGGTTGCCTAGATCCCAGCTGCCTGTACCTGAGTGATGTCTAATTTTTTGTTGGTCAGAGCCTCAATATCTCTTGTCATCCAAGGTTCTCTCTTCCAGCCTCACTTTCCCTTCACCCTTACAGGAACATATAGACCTTGAACTCGAGCTATCTCACTTTTGAAGCTCTCCCACTTGCCCGGGATTCTTTTACCTGGAAATAAACTACTCCATCAACCCCTGCAATCCACTGACTAAGTCCAACAAAATACGCCATGCCCCAATTTAGAACTTGAATCTGTGGACCACTTTTGTCCCTACCGTAACGATTATAAAATTAATACAGCTCTAGTCACTTTTCCCAAAATGCTCCCCCACTTTACCTCCATCACCTATCCTGCCCTATTTCCAACAGTAGGTCGAGTTTGTCCCTTCCC
Organism: Chiloscyllium plagiosum; assembly: GCF_037043375.1. Classification (NCBI taxonomy): domain Eukaryota; kingdom Metazoa; phylum Chordata; class Chondrichthyes; order Orectolobiformes; family Hemiscylliidae; genus Chiloscyllium; species Chiloscyllium plagiosum. Next base: position 54,964,458 of record NW_028270167.1, read on the forward strand.
GAGTTGGATCCTCTACATGCTGCTTGTGGAAGCTTTCCTGAACACGTTTAACAAATTACATTCCATCTAAGTTCTTAACACTCTGGAAGTTCCAATCTAGGTTAGGATAATTAAAATCACCTATTATGACAACCCTATTGCTCCTGCAAGTCTCGCCAGTCTCCCTGAATATTTGGTTCTCTAATTCCCATTGATTATTTGAAGAGTTATAGTGCAACCACTATAACATTACCACCCCTCCCTTACTTCTTTGCACCATTCACAAAACCTCATTGGATATTACCTCAGTTATTTCATCTTTAAATACTAGAGTGATACGTGCCTTAATCAGAACTATTGGTATTTAAATTGTTTCCATTTACATCTCTTCCTCGCAGTGACTTTCACATTCGCAGCATCCCTTGTCAAGGAACAGTGGAGGTATAGAGCAGTAAATGGATGGGAGCTGCACATCCTGTCACTTCCAGCATTGGTTACATGTTTCTCCACACTGGGCAGTGATCTAACACAGTGTTACCGAACAATGCAACAGCCTGGGTTTATATATGAATGAACCAGTGCGGACTGCACAGCTCTACATGCTTGACATTTAGCCCAGGATTATAGATCCAGCATTGGTGTGGGCTGCACAGTGTTTCACTCTGGACATTGCTGGCTTGCATACAGCTGTACACGAGCCGGATCTACACAGTGCTCCATCCTGAATATGTAATGGATGGGCTGGTTATGTGAGTTGGATTGCGAATGTGAGAGTACTAAACATCTGGCAATGCCTTTATTTTGTGTTTTACTTCTTGTGATTGGACTCTTCAAATCTTGACTCATCCGGTTAGACCCATCTTCATCACTTCCTCAAAAAATACCACCGAGTCAGTAGGATGTGATCTCCAATGTACAAAGCCCTCTTCAGTCCTTGTCGTTCCAAATGCATGTACATCCTTTCCCTCAAAATCCCCTCCAACAATTGAGTCACCAATGACGTCAGGCTCACCAATCTATAGTTACCTGGTTTTTCCTTACTTTCTTAAATAATGACCCTATGTTAGCAGCCCTCCAGTCTTTTGACACCTCATCTGTTAAAATCAATGATACAAATATATAAGTGAAATGCAGAGCAATCTCTTTCCTAGCTTCCCACAAACATCTGGGATACAACTGATCAGGTCCCAGGGATTTGTTCACCTTTATTTGTTTTAAAATGTCCAACACCTCCTTGTAATATAGACACTTTTCAAGATATCACTATATATTTCTTCATTCTCTCGCTCTTGTAATCTCCTCCACATTAAATACTGAGGAGAAAAACTTGTTTCGCATCCCTTCAATCTCCTGTGGTTCTACACATAAAGTAGCCTTACTGATCTTTAAGGAGCCCTATTCTCTCCCTAGTTAATCTTTTGCCATTAAAGGATTTGTAGAGTTTCTTCAATGCCTTGTTAACCCTATTTCCAAAGCCATCTCATGTCCACATTTTTCTGGCCCGATTTCCCCGTTGACTATACACTTATTGCCCTTATACACCTCTCGGGACTCACTTGATAACAACTCTGTTTACCTTACATATGCCTCCTTCCTTACCTTGACCAGAGGATCAATATATCTAGCCATCCAGCACTCCCTGCACCCACCAGACTTGCCCCTCTCACTAATAGGAACACGTTGGCTCTGGACTCTCTGAAACCAAGTTTTCATGGCCTTGCATTTTCCAACCATCCCTTTACCTGCGAATAGGGTATCCCAATCAGCCTTTCACAGGGCTCGCCTAACACTTTCAAAATTGGGCTTATTCAAGGTTAGAACTTCAATGTTTACGTCAGGTCTTTCCTATTCCAAAACTAATTTAAAACTAATGTACATGTGTAACAGACTTGAAAGTTAAATAAACACTTCCTGCCCCTCTGTAACAGGCTCGAGAGGATGAATGGGCACCTCGTGGCCCTCTGTAATAGACTGGAAAGGCAGAATGGCCTCCTCCTGTCCTTATGTAACAGATCCGAGACATTAAATGACACAGCAACCCTAGGATTACGAGCAACCGTTAAAGTGTATCTGATGGAGGTCCATCCCTTCCCAGTTACAGTAACACAACCAACACAATGTACTCCAGGTGCCCTCTCAGTAACACCTCATACAGCTGCAGTGACACATCTCTTTGTTTTGAATGAATCTGTTGGCAAAATGTACCAATATTCTAGATTTCCACCTTTTCAAGTAGCAACAGGCTAATATGGGCTAAATGGCCTTTTCTTATCCCTCTGTAAGAGGCCCATAGGGACAGAATTGCTTCGGCCTGTTGCTGAGCAGCAATCTCAATGCTCCATCTCAAGGTTATGAAAGGATCTGGTAGCAGGGCCCTGAAAACCAGCCTCACACTGGTCAATAATATCATACTTTGTGTTGAGGTATCTAGAAACTTGCCCACTCGACTTTTTTTATGCAGCCGATCTGTTGTTTTATAACTGCCTCCTTTCATAAACAGAGTGGAATATATATAGACCCCTGCAGTGTTCTGTTAATACTCTCATATACAAGTTACAAAAAGATTATAAAGATTGATGGTCTATCCCTCAGCAATCCTCACCCATTCCATCCAAACCCAGTAAATGTTCCCTTTTATACTGATATGAAAAGTGATGTGTGGAACTGGTTAACTGAGCTGTTTGTTCAGTCATGATTTGGAGATGCCAGTGTTGGACTGGGGGTGAACAAAGTTAAAAATCACACAACACCAGGTTATAGTCCAACAGGTTTAATTGGAAGCACACGAGCTTTCGGAGCGACACTCCTTCATCAGGTGATAGTGGAGGACACATTTCTAAGGCACAGAATTTATAGCAAAAATTTACAGTGTGATGTAACTGAAATTATACATTGAAAAATACCTTGATTGTCTGTTCAGTCTTTCATCTGTTCGAATACCATGATCGTTTCATTTATTTCTTGTGTAAATCACAAAACCCTTTTTAAAAAAAAAGTTGCATTTTCAGGTTAACTGTAACATTGACTGTTACCTAGACAATATGTTCAAAGTGTTAGCCCCCTGTGTTCTCTTGTCTATGCCATGATGTTTAGATTGATTCTAATCTGAAAAGTGAGAATAGAGTTTTACATGAATTCCTGCAGTTTTTGAGCTCAGAGTTTTACATGAATTCATGCAATTTTTGAACATTGTACAATGTAATTCTGCAAGTACAAATACACCCCACAAAACATATGTGTGCATGAAGGTTCGTCTGTTTGTGTGTTTGTGTATGTGTGTTTTTCTGGGTTGAGGGTCGTGAGTGTGAGAGGGAGTGTATATGTGTGTGTAGTGATGTAGAGTCTCTTAAGTCTGTGAGGGGGTGCATACGTGAGTGTGGCAGTCTGTGTGCGTGTCTGGGTGGGGGCTGTGAGTGTCTGTAAGAGAGAGTGTATATGTGTGTGCATGAGTGTAGTGTGGTCTCAGTTTCTGAGCGGATGCCTGTGTGAGTGTGGGTGTCTGTCAGGGTGTGTGGGAGTGTCTGTGTGCGTGTCTGTGTACATGTGTGCCCGTGTGTATGTGTGTGTATAGGAGTGCCTGTGTATGTGTGCGTGTAGTGGTGTCTGTGTGTGTATAGTGCAATGGTGGTCACCTGTAATGTGACATGACCCCAAGATCCCGGTTGAAGCCCTCCCTATGGGTACCGAAATTAGCTGTCAGCCTCTGCTCGGCCACTTTTCGCTGCTGCCTGTCCTGAAGTCCGCCTTGGAGGATGGTCACACGGAGGTTGGAGGTTGAATGTCCTGGACCACTTAAGTGTTCCCCAACTGGGATGGAACACTCCTGTCTGTTGATTGTTGTGCGGTGCCCATTCATCTGTTGTCGTAGCCTTTGCTCGGTTTCCCAGTGTTTGTTCAGTGACTGTGATTAATGCCAATCTCCATTGATTCTAATTATCCAAGTGGAGGGTTTTAATGATAAATGGGCGCCGTTCAATGTGTTATCCCATAACATGAGCGGGAGCATCACCGACAGCACTGATAGGGATCAGCAGATCCAGAGAGAGGGGGAGGAGAGATCCGAATCTGAAAACATTAGACTGGAATGTTCCAAAAATGGATCAGATGAATGAATCAATTGATGAATCATTGGACTGGCATGTTCCAACAATAGACAGGAGTTTATCCAATTATGTTTGGTATCTTTCTGCATTTTATTGGTGGTCATTATCATTGCGGATCTATTACGCTCTTCTCATTGTTCAATATTTTTATTATCCTTTCCTCGGTATGTTTGGCGTTCCTGGTAAGTGTCACTGTCAAGTTTTTGTTTCTCTATAAACTAGTTATGACTGTATTACTGGTCTTTCATATAGTCTACACTTCTTGTCGCTATTATTGTTCCTCCTGAAACTCTCAATCCAGATATTCACTCTACAGACCACTACTAACTTCATCAATGAACGTGTTCAATTACTGTCTCCCTCTCTGCTCTGGCAGTGTTACTCATGGGTCTCTATGTTGACCTACTCAGCTCCAGCGTAGAACTACAATTTATTGTATCATGGCCTTTGTTATTTAAATATTAACAGCATGGAGGTCACTCTCTACTGTTCTGGTTACAAACTCCACTTCCTTCCACTGTTTCCATCCCATCCCTGGCTAATATCTGCAGCTGAAGCAGACAAGTCACAACTGTGTGTGGTCCCTTTGACAATTAGCTCATTCTTCACATCATTCCCTGGCCTTTTCACTCCTGACTATATTGCACTGGTTTATTCCATCTGCTGTTTGAATCTTGAGCTATGAAATACAGTCTTAATGAAGCCAATAATCTGCTGCTGCCGCTCCCAGCTTCAAACCTGCCAAAGCAAATCTGCTTCGAACTCACGCCAAACTCCCATCCATCTGTCATTCATGTGCACGCCGATGTATATTGCTATTGTGACTGGCAATGACTTTATTTTAACATTCTCAAACACATTACCTCATCTGTCCATGAAACTTCCCTCGCTCCCTTTCTGTTGATTAACAAAAAGCCTGCCAGTTGTTCGTATTTAAAATAGTTTCCTCCATGTGCGTTCCTTCTCAAACAATGAGTTTCATATTCAACCACGCCTATCGCGCACGCACACACACGCACTCTCTCTCTCAGTTTCTGATGAGCACACACACACACACACAACCGCAGCAAACCTTCCCATTGTAGGCAGTAACCTGATGCGAGTATAGTTAGAATACGATAGTAAAGTTTGCAATACTCTCTATGCTGGGCAGATAGTGCAGTTTACTGAGCAACACACTAGCATGGTCTGCACAGCTCTCCATGCTGGGCTGTCATCTTGTCCCAGTTTATGTTGTTTGTGGTGTTCTATGAAGCAGATTGAGAATTTGATGTAACAAACCATTCCAGCTGATGTGACAATGCCTTTATTCGATGTTCTCATTCTTGTCATTTTACTCTCGAAGATCTCACTTCTCCAGTTCGTCCCACTGCCCTGTCTGATTCCCCATATTTCCACAACATATTTTCCGTTAATTAACTGTCTGTTTCTGTCTTTAATGTGAATCTTTGTCTCCCTCTGTATTTTTCCCTGGGTTTAGCTTTTGGTTCCCTAGTGTATCAAGTGCTGGCATTGTGTAGTTCAGAAAGAGTGAAATGGTGTGTTTCAGGCTGTTGTTCACTTCGCGGTATATCCCATGTGATGGTCCATGGACAGGGGTGTTTTAGAAGTTATGAGACACATCCTTGCAACTTGGTCTGTACCTGAATTTGTCCCTCTCCGGTGACCTTGCGATCAGTAACACAAGAAAGTCCCTTAAGTAAAGGCATCTAAATTGTGTGACAATGCTGTCACGTTTCTTAAAAAAAAGATTATTTTCTCCTTTTTAAAATAAGAGATCTTAAAGGCCAAACTGCCTACTGAAAACGGCTCAAGTAAATAACTTACGACGCTTTTAGGGTTTATAATAAATAGCAGTAACAACGGCCTCGTAACTTATCCCAAGCTGCTACTCTCTCTGAAACCTGACTTGATGCTGTTTCTTCCTGGATTGGAGAACTGTATGAAGTATGTATGTCTGAATGTTCCTTTTTACCAAGGGGTGTGTCTATGGAATGTTAGTATATTGGAACAGGTCATCTATAGAAGGTATTATATCCATTACTCGGTTAAGGTTTCCAATAATAAAATTATTCTAAATTCCTCGTCATTTTGAATGGATTTTCATTAGAGTGTTTAAATATATGGTGTTTTGCTTAATGGTGGGTGGGTTTGACTAGTAGCATCACATCTGGAAAACCTAATTCACATCTACCATTAAAATAAGAAAAGGGTGGCATCCAAGTTACCCTCTTAAACTGGTTTGAGGCAGTCGAGTTGGTCTATAGCAAACTGGGGACTCTTGTCTGGTTCTAAATTGATAACACCAAATTGGGTTTAGAATTACAATCCCTACAGTCTGCAAACAGGCCAATAGACCCAACAAGTCCACACCGACCCTCCGAGGAGTAACCTACCCAGACCCATTCCTCTACCCTAATATTTACCCCGAAAAGGATCCTAACCCACATACATCCCTGAAAATTATGAATAATTTAGCATGGCCTATTCACCTGACATGCACATCTTTGGATTGTGTGAGGAAGCCAGAGAATCCAGAATAAGCTCATGCAGACACTGGAGATTATGCACCGGGAGATTATTCGGTACAAAGGTCGCATATGGTAGTTGTTAGTGTCTTTTGTTCCGGATGTTGAATTCGGTTGGTTTAAACAGTGTTTTGTGTATTTATATTCTTTCAGTCACTAAGAGTTATCTGGGTGTGGAAGAAGTAAACTTGGGGGTTTTACAAAAGGTAATGAAGGCAAAGCTGTAGGAATTGACAGACAAGCTGGAGTTGGGTTTGCTTTTGTCTGTGCGAAAATGAGAGATAATTACAGCTATAGTTCCGGAATTACATTGGACGGAACCGCCATCAGACGCTTTCGAAATGGCTAGAATTCAATTTCAAATGAGGCACTTTGAACATAAGAAGGAATTGAAAGAGTTTGAATTATGATGAAAAGTAGAAATAAAAGAAAAGGAAATGAAGAAGAAAGAGAGGAAAGGAGAGAAGAAAAGCAAAGAGTTCCAACTTAAACAGTTAGTAATTAGAGAGGAAAGTTGACATAGAAAGCGGAGATCCAGGTAGACGGTAGGCTGGATGAGGAGGATTGTGAGGTTGAGCAACCCTGTAATAGCCAATGGCCTAATGAGGTTCTGTTTAAATACACCCAGGCATTATCTAAATTTGATGAGAAGGATGGGGGAGCCTTTTGAATTTCATTTGAGAAAGCGGCTAAACTAATGCAGTGGCCAGTAGCCATGTGGATTTAGTTGATCCAAACAAAGCTGGTAGGTATTTGCATCCCTATCGGAGGAGGTATCTGGCCAGTATGGGGTGGTGAAGAAAGCCATCTGAAGTGCAAATGAGCTTGTGCTAGAAGCCGACAGTCAGCGTTTCAGGAATCTAGAAAACGGTCCCTGGTTAAACTCACATTGAGTTTGAAAGGATAAAACAAAGTAATTTTGAATAGTGGGTAAGGGTATTAAACACAGAGCAAAGCTATGACACTGTTAGAGAGATTCTTATGTTGGAGAAGTTCAATAATTCACTTCCTGCAATCGTGAGAACTCGTGTGGAAGAGCAGTTACAACGGCAAGATTAGAAGCTGAAATGGCTGATGATGATGATTTGGTTCAGAAATCAAAGTTTGGTTTCTGTGAGGCATGGAGAAGAATGTGCGAGATCTTAAAATATATACCTGTGAAAGTAAGCTTTACTGGCATAGGCCAGGAGTAGCAGGGAAAGAGGTTACAGCATTAAGAGGTACAGAAGCATGTAACTCTTTTATGCTGAGACATGAGGAGCTATGTCATTCAGAAGGACTGTTGGAGAGATGAGAAGTGCTCCATTATGTAACGTGTGGTTGGACTGTCCAGTGGAATCATCAACAGATTTATTCCACAATGGGAAGGAGGTCTTGAGCTTTTTGTTGGCGTTACAACGTTTCAGCATTTAAATCGCGAATAACATACATAAGCCAAATCTTTATCACTGATCGTGAACCCTTAAAATTTTGGAGAAGTTTAGGGAAGGAAACACCAGTCTGTTTCGATTGAGCTTATTATTGCTGCCATTCAATTTCAAATTATACAGGTGACAGGGCGAGGAAACCTAAATTTTGACACGTTGTGGAGACTTGGATGAAGAAAGACAAAGGCATTCTGTTGCAGGAGTAAAATGATTGAAATCTAATCTAGTTGTGAACATTTGTATGGTCAGAGTCAATGCTTTATATATATATAAGGAAGTCTAGGGGGTCTAAAATGAATCCACACTTGTATATTGATCGATTATTTCATTAAAGGTGGAGTCGTGAGGATACTATCACTGTAAAAAGGTTATTTTCTTTCGGATTTTTTTTTGAATAGAGGTTTTAAATGCAGAGGTGCAGAACTGCTGTCTGAAAACAGTTAAAGCAAATAATTGAGAAAGCTTTTAGGTTTCATTAAAGCGGTGGTAAGAATGGAAGGGCAGTGGCCAGCACTTCCAGACCAGGTTTCCTCATTTTGTTTTTAGCTGCAGCATTCAGAAGCTGTTGGGGATTCTAGAAGGGTTGGAAGTTTCAATACATGATCCCCAGCTGCTTTTCTCTCTGAGATCTCTGTTGATGCTGTTTCCCCCTGGATTGGAAAACTGCTGTAAGGATCTGTATTTGAATATATCTTTGGGCCAAGCAGTGTATACCAGGAAGGTACGGTATCTATTGTTTGTGTAAGTGTTCCAACATATAAGCTATCCCGAAATTTTCTTTTCTTTGATTGTATTTTAACTAAAGCATTTGAATAGATTATATTTTGCTTAATGTCGAGTGGTTTGACCAATTGCAACATATCTGTAAGGCACACTTCCCATCTATATTCAAAATAAGGAAAGGTTTGGATCTAAACGGCCTTCTTTCAATATTTTGCGGGGATATGGACTGGTCCACAACACTTGTACCAAGTGGTTTCTGACTGGCTCCTGTAATTGAAAAGTTAGTCCAGCAGCTGGGGATGGTTTGCTGGAGGTTGTGCTGTGAGCTGCTTCCGACATTCAGGGAGACCTGAGGATTTGGTGACCCAACTCTGGATGGAGCATGGGGACTGTAGTTACAGCATCTGGGTCTGTAACATGAACAATAAATGGAGCAGAGGCTGCAGAGAGGGGAAGCTCTGAAACCACGGCGTCAGTGTGTGTGCGGGGAAAGGGATCTGTTATATCCACCCCGGGTTTTCCAGGAACAGCTTCCCAAGCTCCACTTAACCAAGGAGCAGAGTGTGAGGGGCCCTGACTGAACAAGGAGCTGGTCATAGAATGGTGTCACCTCCTTCAACACGACCTGCAGCTTCACACCAGGGGGAGGAGGATGCTGCCAGTGACTGTGAGGGTCACTGTTTCATTCAGCTTCTATAATCCAGAACTTTCCAGGCAGGACGAGGTGACATATCCATCATCTCCCAGTATCTCAACATCAATGTCACCATTCGGTGAAGGAGCATATATATGGTTGCTGAGGTATATAGATTGTTTCTCCCTCAGCAGGGAGCTGCCGGGTGTATTCAGTATAGTGGGTTTGCCGATGGTGTACATGGCATCTGCAGGGTATCCATGTCAATGGGGAGAGGTAGAGGAACTGAAGGAGTTCTCTCTCTATTAATGTTACAGTGTGCCCATCACAGTGCATCATATTGGTGAATACCCACTGTCCTGGCAGCAGTCGTGGCCTGTTCATTTAGAAGCAGTCAGCCATTCCCATCGTCATCGGGTCTCCACGTAGAAAGAAATGAATATATCTTGGATAAAGGCCGTCTCCTTGATGCACGTTTCAAAACACCATCACCATCATCAACCACATCAAAGTATTCCATGTGTTCGGAGAGCAATGGGGTCACTTGGAGTGTCTGGGAGCTGAGGATCAGGGATGGAGCAAAACCTCCCATGTCTGAACGGATCTGAGTGGACCCCCCAGGACACAGTATCATTAAGTCCTGTAATCTCTCTCCATTTTAGTAACATATTGCTTTCCATTATTCCTGTAAATGAAATGACAGGTTATATCATGTTAAATTCCACCTGCCAAACTATTATCTATTATCTTTACCCCTCTGAATCTACTTGCAGACTTTCCACCCTCTCTTGGTAATTTAATCTCTTGCTTACCACAGCGACATCACCAAACTCAGTACCTGTATATCTGTTCAATTTCTCTTCATAAGACAAACACTTCAAACATGGAATCAATCTAATGAAGTTCCTCTGAATTGCCTCCAATGGAAATAGCTCATTCTGCAGGACACCCAAACTGTACTCCAGTTGCAGCCTCACTAATGCCTTGCATAGCTACACCAACACTCCCTACCTTTCTACTCTATCCTTTTATAAATAACCACTGAAATTATGCTTGCAGTTCTCATTACGACAGTACCCGCAGGCAGGTTTTCTATGATATGCAAGCAGACACCCAGATCCCTCTGCACCTAAGCACTTTGAACTTTCTCTCCATTCAGATAATAATTTGTCTTTCTATCACACTGGCCAACTTGAATAGCCCCATATTTATTCACTTTAATTTTCCTTGCCAAATGTTGGCCCGTTCACCCAACCTATCCATATAGTTTTAAAATCTCTTGCATCATCATTCTGAAGTAATTTCCCACCAATGTTAGTGTCATGTGAAAATGTGGCATTGTATCTTCTATCCCATCAACCGAGTACAGTAATAACATCGATCGCAAATGGTTGAGGCATGAGAACTGAAATCAATGGCACCCCACAAATTGCATTTGCCAAAATAAAATGACACACTTATTCCATCTGACTCCATTTTGTTGGATAACCAATCCTCCATCCAAGCTAATACATTACTCCGAAACCCATGTTGTCTCATCTTACCACTTACTCTTTGGAGAAGCGATTTATCCGATGCCTTCAGGAAGACCAGATATGTTCTATCTCCAGGATTCCCACGATCCACCTTGTTTGTGACATCTTCAAATAACTCAACCAAATAATTGAAACACGATTTAGCCTTCATAAAACCATGTTGACTCTGTCGAATTGTGGTTTAAGTTTCCAAATGTCCTGAACAATGGATTCTAATAATTTGCCTTAAATTACAACAGTTTATTGTTACACTTTAGTCCCGAATGTATGCCATTATTACAATTTCTTCCCTTTCGAAAACCTTTACTTTTTCTTTGAATTCCTGTTTAATGGGCACAAGGCTTTAAGAGATCTGCTCCAATTGCTGTGTAAGACTCATGTGTGACTGAATGGAGTCATCATGCTGCTGATGTACAATATCGATGGGCTGACGTCTTTGTGGTGTTCCCATGTTGTCGTCTCCAAGGCCAGAATAACCTCATCCTGTTGATGCTTTAGAGGATTGGGAGATTATGGAATCTTCCTGTTGTTGTGTAACATTTTAAAGGGCTGATGGGTCTTCTCATACTTCGCCATCACAGGTGGATATACTGAACGGTCTCCTCATGTATCCTGAAGATGGGACCGAGGGATTGATTGGTCTTCTCTCCTTCCCATACAACAATCACGTGTCTAAATTACCTCTTCCTTTCTCATGAAAGAAGTCTCAGATAGTTTTTATCCTTATCCAATTCCCTTGCAATAGGCTCGGTGGGTCTGAATGGCCTCCTGTTATCCCAGTGTAACAATCTCCAGTCAATGTGTGACCTCTTCCAGTTCCTATGTTACAGACATGAGGAGGCTGAATGGACTGATCCTGTTGCTGTTTAACAGGATACTGGTGCAGCATAGGCTCGAGTGGCTGATTGGCCTCCTTCTGTCAGTGTATATCAGGCTCCAGGGGCTGAATAGCCTCGTCCTGTTTTGGTGTAACAGGTTTGAAGACCTGAATATCCTCCTGTTGTTCCTGTGTAACAGGCTGGAGAACGGAATGGATTCCTCCACTATCTGTGTAATTCACTTCACATGTTGAATCCTTCTATCATCTATTTTCAAATAAGATCATTTCAATTTTTGTAAACTCCAATGGCTACTGGGTCAACCTGATCATCCTTTCATTATAAGTTAGCACCTTCATTGCAGGAATCAGTTGAGGGAACCATCTCTGAGCTGCGTCCAATTTAAAACATCCTTTCTTCATTGAAGAGATTAAATCTGTACACACTACTCCAGATGTGATCTCACTAAGACCTTGTACAGCAGCAGCAATACTTTACCAGCCTGCTTTAATGTTCCCACCCAGCTCAGAGATGTCTCAGCTCTCTGGGGGAATACAGAGCATTGTTGGAAGATCATTGTCCAAAGGGGGTGCGACGCGGGAGGTAGATGGGATTGCGATAGGTAGATGAAGGTGAGGTTGAAAGTGATAGGTGATTAAGGGAGACATAACGCCTCATCTGCTGCAACCATTAAACCCAATGTGGTCTTCTCTACATTGGCGAGGCAGGAGGTCAACTTGTGGATCATTTCAGCGAACATCTCTGGGACAGCCAGACTGAACAACTCCATCGCCTTTTGGCTGAGCACTTTAAATCCCCTTCCCACTCTGCCAAGGACATAAGGGCACTGGGCCTGCTCTATCGCCAAACCCAAGCCACCAGAAGCCTGGAGGAAGAAAGCCTCATCTTCTGTCTTGGGACCTTCCAAACACAGGGGGTCATAGTGGATTTCTCCATTTCCTCTAATCCCACCTTATCCTACTCCAAACTTCCAAGTTAGCACCGCTCTTTTGAATGTTCCTATGTGTCCACCTTCCTCCCGATCAATCTGGTCCATCCTCCTCTCCGACTATCACTTTCAACCTCACCTTCATCTACCTATTAGATAAAAGGAGGCAGCTTAGAAAAATGCCAAGTGTTGCAGTGAGCCAGTGGATTCAGAGAAATGTAGGACCCAGCAAAGGATGACCAAGAATCTGAGAAAAAAATCAAAATGAGAAAAAGCCTGCAAACGAAAGAAAAACATAAAGACTGCTAAAAAGCGTCTATACTACTTGAAAAAAAATAAAAATCAAGGTCAAATGTGGAACAGTTGGTGTGCGTTCAGGATAATTTACTGCAGAGAACAGAGAAATCGCAGAGAAAAGAAACAGTTTCTTTGCGTCTATCTTCATGGAAGAATGTCCAGAAAATCTTCCAGAAATACCAAGTGACCCTGGGACTTGTGTAAGTAAAGTCTAAGATCATTCTTATCTTTGTAAAGAAAGCTGGATTGAGTATTTATTAATCTGACAGACTAGATGTACTTGATACAAGAATTTCAGAGGAAGCAGCAATAGACATATTGATTGCATCGAGGATTTTCACTTTATTTTCTGACACATTCCCGAAAGGCATTTAGCCAATCTGGATCAGGCAAAGGTTATAAATATTATCCAACAGTTTAAGAAATGTTGAATTTGGAGAGTGGTGAACGACAGACCAGTTATCTTGTCACCCGCAGTCAAGTATCTGTTGGACTCGATAACAAAGAATATGCTACTAGATATTTAGAAGGTAATAACATAACGGGGCAGTGTGAGAATGTACCGATGAAAGGAAAACCAGAAGTGGCAAACATATTTTTGGAATGGTTTGAAGATGATTCTTGTGGACATAGGCAATGATGAACCATTGGATAACGTACAGTTGGATATTCATGAGCTTTTTCTAAAGAACTCACACTGTAAGTTCATAAGAAACATTAAACCGAGAGATATTGGGAAGAATATATGCCACTGGGAAAGTAAAAAATCAGTTTACAGTCATGTGAATGTAATTGGAAGATAGAGGATGTCGTGCACCAGTTGCATCGAGCGTTGGTGAGACTAAACATAGAATATTGTGTATCATTCGGAGTCCCAATCTAAGAAAGAATATATTGACTACAGAGGAACTTTAAAAGGTATTATCCAGATTAATCCGTAAAATGGCAAGATTGTCTGACTGGGAACCTCAGCCTGTAATCTCGAGTTTCAAAACATGAGAGTTGATTGTAGTGACTCTGAGAAACATCGAAAGGACTGAATAACAGAGGGACATGGAGAAGTACAAGTAGGCGAGATCTGGGAGAATACCATGATATTCTACACGGACAAATGGGACAGAATAATCAGCAAACAGCTAGTGTCCATTAGAAACCAAAGGGGCAATCTGTGTGTCAAGCTGGAGAACATTGATAGATTGTTACATGAGACCTTCTCATCTATTTTACTTGGGAGAAGGAGGATGCAGGTACAGAATTCAAGAAGATGGACTAGGAAGCTCTTGAACAGATTGATGTAAAATACGAGCAGGGATTTGAGGTTTTGTTCTGTACAAATTTGGACCAATCTCCATGTCTGAATGAGTTGTATCACAGGTGGATGTTGGGGTCAAAGGAGGAAAGATCCTGACTGAATATTTTAATTAGAATCTGACCATAGGGGAGGTACCAGAGAACTAGAGAACTGCTAATACAATTCCACTTCACAGTAAGGGTGGGAGAGATAGACCAGGGAACTATAGACGAGCGAGTATGAGATCACTGTTAAGGAAACTACTGGATAAAATAGGTAAGGGCAAAATCGAACTCTAATCAGAGTCGCAAGGTTTGATCAGGGATAATCATCATGACTTTATCAGAAGGAAGTCACATCCATTTGATTTGATTGAATTAGTTTGAGGAGGTAGATTATTTAGTTTTGTAGGAAGGCCTTTGACAAATGTCCACCTGGGAAACTGAAAAATAAAGTAAAATCTCACAATATGATGGATAACTTGGCAAGTTACAACGAAAATTGTCTTAGTAGCAGGCAACAGAGGGTGGTGGGAGAAGGCTGTTTGTGTGACTGGAAACCAGTGTCCCCTGGTGTACCACAGAGATCAGTGTTGTGTCCCTTATTCTTTGTGTTATTCATAACAAAATATAGATCTGAATGTGGAGGGGGCTAGGTGGAGAGTGGGGGAGGTGTGATAAGTAAGTGTATGTTTGACATAAAGATTGGCTGAGTGGTTAGCAGTGAGTGAGAAGGCCTTAAGTTTACAGGAAGATGCAGATGAAATGGTCAGATGGGCACATCAATGGCAGATGGAATGTAACCCTGATAAATATGAGGTGATGCACTTTGGGAAATGGAACCAGGCAGGGGAGGACTCAATGAATGGCAGCACACTGGGAAGCTCAGATTGTGCTTCTCCACACATCCCTCAATGTGGCTGGACAGGTTAATGCTTAAAAATGTGTTGCTGGAAAAGCGCAGCAGGTCAGGCAGCATCAAAGAAACAGGAAAATCGATGTTTCGGGCAGATTCCTGAAGAAGGCTTATGCCCGAAACGTTGATTCTGCTGCTCCTTTGATGCTGCCTGACCTGCTGCGCTTTTCCAGCAACACATTTTTGAAACTCTGATCTCCAGCATCTGCATTTCTCACTTTCTCCTGGACACGTTAATGGGCTAGTTAAGAATTGGACCTTGGGTGTAGCGTTTCCTAATCAGGGTGTAGATTATAAGAGCAATACAGGGCTTTGGTTCGGCAAAAATGGAGTACTGTATGTAGCTCCGGGAACCACATTCCAGGAAGGATGTGATTGTACTGGAGAGGGTGCAGAGGTGATTCACCAGGATGTTCCCTGGAATGGATCATATCAGCTATGGAGAGAGGCTGGATAAGCTCGGGTTGTTTACTCTGGAGCAGCGAAAGCTGAGGAGTCAGTGATTCAGACGGATAAGTTTATAAGCGACACGGACAGGGTGGATAGGCAGCAACTGTTCCTTTTAGTCAGAGGGTCAAGTACAAAGGAGCACACTTTTACAGTGGGGGCAGCACGGTGGCACAGTGGTTAGCACTGCTGCCTCACAGCGCCAGAGACCCGGGTTCAATTCCCGCCTCAGGCGACTGACTGTGTGGAGTTTGCACATTCTCCCCATGAAGAGTTTGAGATTCAGAGATGATTTAAACATTTTTTCACCTCGAGGTCTGGGGTTCGGGGATTACTTCCTGAGAGGGGAATGATCACCTCACAATCGTTAAAAAGTACTTGGACGAGCAATTGGAAGTGTCATAACATTCCAGGCTATGGGCCTGGTGTAGGAAAGTGGGACTAGTATAGATCGTGCTGTATTTCTGTTGGCACAGAGTCTATGCCCCTGTGAGTATATGGTGTGGAAGGTCAATTATTGAGCAGTTTAAGGCAGGAATTGATGGATTTCTGCAGAGTTATATTCATAAGGGTTATCAGAATGAACTGTATTAGCTTGTTAAATTATGTCAATGTGAGAAATATGAGAAAACAAGTGCAGTTTCCTTACAGTTTGAAACCAGAGAATGGAGAATGGGGAACAGGGAAATGGCAGAACTATGAAGCCACTACTTCAGTTCTGACTTCACAGAACTTTCTAACAATACAAGGAAAACCGAGTCTGGTTTGGGAAAATGGTAGAGTACATGGAACAATAAACATAGTCAGTAAATGGTTTAGCAGAAATTATTGTTGTTGAAAGTAATGGTCATAGACAACACCAACATAGATTTATGAAATGGGAATTATGTTTGAGAAACAAACTGGGAGACAAATGAAAGAGAATCAATGGATGTAAAACATTTTGATTTTTAGAAAAATGTTGGTAAAGCTCCAAGCCCAATTTGCAAAATCAAATCTGAGTGGATTGGGGCTAATATATGGACATGTTTCTAGAATGGGACAGCTGGCAGGAAACAGTGAATCGAAATAAACAGACTCAACAAGTAATAGCCTGACATTTTCTGAAAGGTATGATTCGGTGCGTATGACTATGTCCCAGACTCCCCATTACCTTCCCCAGATATCTCCTGTCTCATCAGCAGGACGGACACAGCAAACGTGGCGGCACAGTGTGATACAGTTGGAAGGGAATTGCTCTTGGAGTCCTCAACAGTGACTCCGTATCCCATAAAGTCTCATGGCATTAGTTTGCACATGGGAAAGGAAACCTCCTGCTGATTACCATGTACCAGCCTCTCTCAACTGATGACTCAGTACTCCTCCATGCTGACCAATACTTGGAGGAAGCACTGAGGGTAGCACGTACGCAGGATGTACTCTGGGTGGGGGATTTCAATGTTCACCACCAACAGTTTCTCAGCTACAACATTACTGATCGAGCTGGCTGGGTCCTAAAGGATATAACTGGCGGCAGGTGGTGAAGGAACCAACAAGAGGAAAATACATCTTGAACACAGCCTTACTAATCTGCCAGTTGCAGAAGTATCTGTCCATGACAGTATCGGTAAGAGTGACCACCGCATAGTCATTGTGGAGATAAAGTCACACCTGCACATTGAGAATAACCTCCATCATTTGGGTGGGACTATCACAGTGTATAAGATAAGGCTGATGCATTCGCAACAATCTTCAGTCAGAAGTGCTGAGTCCATGATCCTCCAGTTGTCCACAGCGATTCAGTTACCAGTCATCAGCCAATTTGATTCAGTCCACGCGATATCCAGAAATGATTGGAGATACTGGATACTCCATAGGGTCCATAATCTGACAACATTCTGGCAATAGTACTGAATACTTGTGCTCCAGAACTTGCCACTCCCCGAGCCAAACTGTTTCAATACAGTTACAACAACGGCTTTCCCGATTATGTAGAAAATTACCAAAGTATCTCCTGTATATAAAAAGCAAAACAAATCCAATCCGGCCAATTCCCACCCCATCAGTCTACTCTCGATCATCAGTAAGGTGGTGGAAGGTCTCAGTGCTTTTAAGCAGCACCTGCTCAGCAATAACCTGCTCAATGACGCCCAGTTTGGGCTCCACCAGGGCCACTCAGCTCCTGACCTCATTACCGTGGTTCAAACATGGACAAAAGAGCTTAATTACAGAGGTGGGGTGATAGTGACAGCCCTTTAAGTCAAGGCTGCCTTCTACCAAGTGTAGTATCAAGGGGCCTTAACAAAACTGAAATCAATGGGTATCAGAGGCAAACTCCCCGCTGGTTAGAATCGTATCTGACACGTAGGAAGGTGGTCATGGTTGATAAAGGTCAGTCAACTCAGCTCCAAGTCTGCAGGAGTCCCTCGAGCAGTGGCCGAAAACTTCTTCAGGACTGCTTCATCAATGACCTTCCTTCCATTTTAAGGTCAGAAGTGGGGATGTTCGCCAATGATTGTACAATGTTCTGCAACATTTGTGGCTCCTCAGATACAGAAGTAGTCCATGTTCAAATGTGACAAGATCTGGAGAGTATCCAGGCTGACAAGTGCCAAGTAATATTCTGGCCACACAAATGCCAGACCGTGAGCATCACCAATAAAATACAATCTTACCTGCCCCTTGGCATTCAATGGTGTTACTATCAGTGAATCCCCCAGTATCAAAGTCCTGGTGGGTAATCATTGCTCAGAAACTCACTGGTATCGCCACATAAACACAATAACTACAAGAGCAAGTCAGGAGCTAGGAATACTGTGGTGAGTAACTCACATCCTGATTTCCAAAAGTCTGTCCATCATCTACAATGCATAAGTCAGAAGTGTGATAGAAGACTCCCAATTTGCCTGGATGAGTGCAGCCCCAACAACACTCAAGAAGCTTTATACCATCCAGGACAAAGCAACCAGTTTGATTGTCCCTATATCCACAATGCTCCACCATCAACGCTCAGCAGCAGCAGCAGTGTTTTACTATCTATATGCTGCAGTGAAATGATTCATCAAAGATCCTCAGAGACCATCTTCCCAACACACGATCACGTCTATCTAGAAGGACAAGGGCTGCAGATGTATGGAAGTACTATCATCTTTAGGTTCCCTCCAAGCCATTCACCATCCTGACTTGGAAATACATCACCGCTCCTTCATAGCCGCTGGGTCAGATTCCCGGAATTCCCTCCCTAATGGCATTGGAGGTCAACAGCAGCAGGTGGACTGCAGCGTTCAACAAAGCAGCTCACCACCACCTTCTCAAGGACAACTAGGGACAGGCAATAAATGCTGGCCCAGCCAGTGACACCCAGATTCACGAAATAAATAAATAGAAATTAACAGAGGAAGGTTGCTGAGGTCTCGCAGGGATCGGTGCTTGGGGCCCAGCTGTTCACAATACCCATTAAACATTGGGTTGCTGGAATCAGATACAATATATCCCAGCCTGCTGACAGCACTAACGGATGTGGGATTGTGAGTGGGTGAGGAGGATGTAGAAAAGCACTGAGAAGACGAAGACAAGTGGAGTGAAAGGGTAAATACGTGACAGACGGAAAACAATGTGGATAGAGGTGACAGTGTGCCCTTTGGTGGAAACGATAAATTGGCAGCTGACCATTTGAAAAGGATTGGTTGAAACATGTTGATTTACAAAGGGACGTATGCTCCTTTTTGTTGTTTCCTTCTGCATAAACCACTGAGGCCCCTGCACCGCAGTGAGTCCTGCAACCAGAAGTCAATACTGGGCATGGCATTGGCACGCTGCCCAGTGTATATACAACCAGCAAGTGAGGAGCTATAACATTGAAAAGTATCTGGATCTCCTTGTACACCAGTCACTGAAAGCAATATTGCAGGAAAGAAGATAAATGGTGTGCTGACCTTCATTTCAGGGGGATGTGAGTCCAGGAGAAATGGTGTCTTAATGTAGCTGTACAGGGACTTGTGAGACATCATCTCAAACATTGTGCAGTATTGTGGACAGTTCTCATCTCCATACCTAATAAAGGACAAACCTGACATTGACAAAAAGCAGTGAAGGATGACCAGACTGATATCTGGGATGGCGAGCTTGTTGTGGGAGCAGTGTTTGTGGTGACTGAGCCAGTATTCCATGGGGTTTACGAAAATGAGTGGAGAAATCAGTGAAATGTATAAAACTCTGACAGGGTGAGACAGATTGGAAGTAGGGATGATAATTCCCCTGGCTGGTACAGGCAGGTCACTCTGCATTGAGATAAGAATAAATGCCTGTACTCACTAACTGGGGAACCTGGGGAATTCACTCGCACCTGGAAACCAAGACACTAATTATAAATAATGATTTAGAGACAGTAAAGGGATGGTGGGAGAGCAGGAGTACGGTGTGGAAATGAAGGACCAACCATCATTATATTGAGTTGGGTAGCAAACTCGATGGACCAAACGTACTATTGCACCGCCTATTTTATAGCTTCCCAAGGTTACTCACATTAACGGATATGTATATCGCGTGGGGCAAGTGCATTGCGGAGATTTTTTTCATGAACTAGAATGGGGAGGCTCAAAGTGTTGTATGATCTACTCCTTTCCCAATGTTTCTGTGCAGTCTGTGGGAAAGCTCGGTAAATGTTGTCACAAGCTCTCAGATGTGAGGAAGGAGGTTTCTGCAGGGTCGACAGGACTGTGTTCCCATTCCCTTTTCCGACATTGATGCTGAGGCCGGGTGTTCTGTCCGGTTTCATCCTTTCAGACCTCGGAGTAGTTTGATACAAATGAGTGCCTTTATTGGCCGTTTCAGAGACCATTGAATTGTTTATCACATGTCAGGGTCTTTGGAGTCAGTTTTAGGTCAGCCCAGAAAATCACGGGAGATTCACTTCCTAAAAGTACATTGGAGAAGGAAATTCTGTTTACAATCCATATTGGCTTCAAGGTCACTGTTACTGACCCCAGATTTTAGATCTCGATATTTTATTAATTGTTTTTAATTTCCACCCGCTGCCAGAGCATTGGCCTGGTCTGTATTAGTAATGCAGTGACATTTCCACAACAGCACCATATCCACATGGGGATCTATCGGAAACCATACAGAACGGGTTACTTCTGTGCTGCTTGACATCTCTGTCAAAAAGAAATCCCACCAATTTGGCTGTTATGATGGGACTGAGGGGGTAGTAATTGGTCAGTTTGTAATATTTCCCGTCTTAATGGACAGGACACAGCTGAATAATTTTCCACATTGCCAGGGAGATGTCAGGTTTGGAGCTGGAATGAAACAGCTTCCCCAGGGACACGGCTTGTTGTGCAGCACAAGTCTTCAGTCCTATTGCAGGAATGGGGTCAGGACCCATTGTCTGTGTCGTATCTACTGTGTTCAGCTGTTTCTTCATGTCACATGCAGCGAATCAAATTGGCTGAAGACTGTCATCTGTGATTTTGTGGGCATCATGATGAGAGTGAGGTGTATCATCGACTCAACACTTCTGGCAGAAGATGGTGCAGATAAAATATCCTTCTCTTTTACACTGATGTGCAGGTCTGTTCCATTATTTAGGATGGGGATGTTTGTGGAACCCTCTCCTCCAGTCATTTGTTTAATCGTCCATCACCATTTATGACTGACTGTGGCAGAACTGCTGGGCTTCGTTCAGATCTGTTGGTCAAGTCCCGAAGCTTTAATGAGTTAGCATCAGGTTAAGGTTCATGTGATTCTGACTCTGACATGTTCACCCACACTCGTCACTGAGCTATAGATGGTGTTGATTGTAATAACAGACTGAGGTGTCATCCTGGCAAAAAGTTACAGGTTGTGGTTGAATGCTGTTCTGCTTCTCCTGCTGCTGTGGTTTACAGCACTACATAAATACGCAGTTTCGAGCTGCAATATCTGCAATGCAATTCTGCTGTCTGTTCGCCAATTCTCACTGAGACCCATTCACCCATCAGCCCTGCACTCAGTGACCTAACCTGGTTTCTGATGTGGAAATACTTCCATTTTCAAACTCTCATTCTGCTGAGGGTCTGTCTCCCCGGGTCTTGCTTCCAATCTGATACATTCCACAAAAACATTTAACTGATCTTGATTTAAATGTTTAATTCAAATGTTTAATTCACCTGACTCTTTTTCCTTGAGAAATACCATCTTCTGTGTTGAAAGTGAATGTGTTTCCTCTGTTTCTCTCCCTGACCATGATTAACATCTCTGTAGACAATAGACCATAGGTGCAGGAGTAGGCCATTCTGCCCTTCGAGCCTGCACCACCATTCAATATGATCATAGCTGATCATCCTTAATCAGTATCCTATTCCTGCCTTATTTCCATAACCCTTGATTCCACTATCCCTAAGAACTCGATCCAACTCTTTCTTAAATGAATCTGGAGACTGGGCCGCCACTGCCCTCTGGGGCAGAGCATTTCACACAGCCACCACTCTATGGGTGAAGAAGTTTCTCCTCATCTCTGTCCTAAATGGTCTACCCCATATTTTTAAGCTGTGTCCTGCCTCCAGAGAATCCAATCCTTTAATAATCTTACATGTCTCAATCAGATCCCCTCTCAGTCTTCTAAACCCAAGAGTATACAAGCCCAGTCGCTCCAGTCTTTCAGCGTAAGGTAGTCCTGCCATTCCAGGAATTGACCTTGTGAACCTACGCTGCACTCCCTCAATAGCCAGAATGTATTTCCTCAAATTTGGAGACCAGAACTGCACACAATACTCCAGGTGTGGTCTCACCAGGGCCCTGTACAGCTGCAGAAGAACCTCTTTGCTTTTATACTCAATCCCTCTTGTTACGAAGGCCAGCAATGTATTAGCCTTCTTCACTACCTGCTGTACCTGCATGCTTGCCTTCATTGATTGGTGTACATGAACACCCAGGTCTCTCTGTACTGCCCCTTTACCTAAGTTGATTCCATTTTGGTAGGTAATCTGCCTTCCTGTTCTTGCCACCAAAGTGGATAACCATACATTTATCCAAATTAAACGGCATCTGCCATGCATCTGCCCACTCAACTAACCTGCTCAGGTCACCCTGTAATCTCCTAACATCCTCCTCACATTTCACCCTGCCACCCAGCTTAGTATCATCAGCAAATTTGCTAATGTTATTACTAATACCATCTTCTATATTATTAATATGTATTGTAAAAAGCTGCGGTCCCAGCACTGATCCCTGCGATACCCCACTGGTCACTGCCTGCCATTCCAAAATAGAGCTGTCTATCACTACTCTTTGTTTCCTGTCAGCTAACCACCTTTCAGTCCAAGTTAGTACTTTGCCCCCATTACCATGCGCCCTAATTTTGCTCACGAACCTCCTATGTGGGACTTCATCAAAAGCTTTCTGAAAGTCCAGGTACACTACATCTACTGGATCTCCCATGTCCATCTTCAGAGTTACAGCCTCAAAAAAATCCAGAAGATTAGTCAAGCATGATGTCCCCTTCATAAATCCATGCTGACTCTGACCTATCCTGTTACTACTATCCAGATGTGTCGTAATTTCATCCTTTATAATCGACTCCAGCATCTTTCACAATACGGATGTCAGACTGACTGGTTTATAATTTCCTGCTTTCTCTCTTCCACCTTTCTTAAAAAGTGGTCCAACATTAGTCACCCTTCAATCCGCAGGAACTGATCCCTAATCTATTGAACTCTGGAAAACAATTACCAACGCATCCACGATTTCCCGAGCCACCTCCTTCAGTACCCGGGTTCTAGACCATCAGGCTCCGGGGACTTATCAACCTTCAGATCTAACAGTCTCTCCAACACCAATTCCTGGCAAATATAAATTCCCTTCAGTTCAGGTCCTTCAGCCACTGTTACCTCAGGGATTGTTTGTGTCTTGCCCAGTGAACACAGATCCAAAGTACCAATTCAATTCTTCTGCCATTTCTTTGTTCCCCGTAATGTATTCCCCTGTTTCTGTCTTCAATGGCCCAATTTTAGTCTTAACCATTTTGTTTTTTGCCTTTCACATACCTAAAAAAGCTTTTACTATCCCCCTTTATATTTTTGGCCAGTTAACTTCGTACCTCATTTGTTTTCTCCGCATATTTCCTTCTTAGTAATCCTCTGTTGTTCTTTAAAAGCTTCCGAGTCTTCAGTTTTCCCACTTATCTTTGCTGAGTTATACTTTTTCTGTTTTAACTTTATATGTTTCTTAACTTCCCTCGTCAGCCACGGCCACCCATGACTCCTCCTAGGATCTTTCTTCGTTTTGGAATGAACTGATCCTGCATCTTCTGCATTATACACAGAAATATCTGCCATTGTTCTTCCACTGTCATCCCTGCTAATGTATTGCACCATTTAACTTTGGTCAGCTCCTCCCTCATAGCTCCATTATTCCCTTTATTCAACAGAAATATTATCACTTCCGATTGTACTCTCTCCCTCTCAAATTGCAGATTGAAATTTATTGGATTATGGTCACTACTTCCTAATGGCTCCTTCACTTCGAAGTTCCTGATCAATTCTGGTTCGTTGCACAATACCAGATCCAGAATTGCCTTCTCCCTGGTCGGCTCCAGCACCAGCTGTTCTAAGAATCCATCTCTGAGGCACTCCACAAAGTCTCTTTCTTGGGGTCCAATACAATCCTGATTCTCCCAGTCTACATGAATGTTGAAATCCCCAATAACAACTGTAGTGATATCTTTGTGACAGACCAATTTCAGCTCCTGATTTCACTTATATCCGACATCCAGACTACTGTTTGGGGGCCTGTAGATAATTCCCAAGAGGGTCTTTTTACGCTTAGAATTTCTCAGCTCTATCGACACTGACTCTACATCCCCTGACTCTAGGTTCCACCCGCACAAGGGACTGAATATCACCTCTTGCCAACAGGGCCACCCCACCCCCTCTGCCCGTCAGTCTGTCCTTACAATAGCACGTATAGCCTTGAATATTCATTTTGCAAGCACTGTCCACTTGAAGCCACGTCTCAGTTATCACTAGAATATGGTATCTGCCAATTTTCAAAAGAGCCTCAAGCTCATCCATCTTATTTATCATACTTCGTGCATTCATATTTAAAGTATTTTTTTTAATTTGTTCCTGCCCTCTCTCTTCTCATCAACTCCTATTTCACGCAACCTGACAGTATGATCCCTTTTTGCGTTTTCTGCTTCATTGATACAGTTGTCTTTCTTGACTTCCCTTGTTCTAACTTTCCCTTCAATTTCCTTCTTCAACATCCAGTTTGTCCCCTCCACCCCCCCCCCACCCCCCCCCCCCCCACTTAGTTTAAACGCAGCTGTGTTGCAGTAGCAAACCTGCCTGTCAAAATGCTGGTCTCCAACCTATTAAGGTGCAAACTGTCTCTCTTGTATAATTTATGCTTACCACAAAACATACCCCAGTGATCCAAGAATTTAAATCCTTGCTTCCTGCACCAGTTCCCCAGCCACACGTTCAAGTCCATTATCTCCCTGTTTCTGGCCTCATCAGACTGAGGAACTGGAAACAAACCGGAGATAACCACCCTGGACATCCTGCTTTTCAGCCTTCTTCCTAGTTCTCCGAAGTCCCGCTGTAGTATGTTCCTCCTCTTCTTCCCAACATCATTTGTGCCAACATGTACCACCACGTTTGGCTCTCCACCTTCGTCCTTGAGGATTTCCTGCACTCTGTCTGTGATGTCTTTAACCCTGGCACCAGGAAGGCAACGCACTATCCTTAAGTCCCGCCTGCTGCCACAAAACCCCGTCAGTTCCTCTCACTGTGGAGTCCCCTATGTCCACGGCTCTGTGCAATGTCCGACTCTACCGCTCTGTCTCATCGCCAACTTTTGATTGACAGACCTGGCCACCTCGCGGAATGACAGTGTCATCTGTCTCTACTGTTTCCAAAAGATTCAACTTGTTCCTGACAGGTACTTCCCCCGGAGTCTCTTGCACCTGTCTCCTCTCTGCCTTCCTCATCGTCTGCTCTCTTCTGGTATGGTCGGTGTAATAACCTCACTGAAGGTCTTGCCCAGAAAGATATCGTTCTCTCGGATGAGCCTAAGGTCCTCGAGTTCTTTCATCAGCGCTGCAACATGCTCGGTCAGTAGCTGAACGTGCACACACTTTCCACACATATACGAGCCAGACACACCAGAGTCGTTGACCTCCCACATCAAGCACGTAGTGCACTGAACCAGCTGGGCAGTCATGTCTTCACCCTCTTCAACTGTGGCATAATCACTTCACTCAACCTCCTTGTCAAAGACTTCTGAGCAAACGCCTCACTCTTCACTCTGTAGTGTCAGTGATGCCAGCCTTATGTAGTTTCAGAGCCATTGAATTCTCTGGATTCCCAATCATCTTCACCACGTTGTATGTTTCCTCTTTTGGTCTGAGGCCTTATCACTCGTGGCTGCCTTGTCCCTCAATGTTTGGCAATTCCTGTGGGCTGTGTTCCTTTGTACAGTGCACGTACAATATGTTCAAATGCTGGGTCTGATGCCAGAACTTTTCTTTCCAATAATATGACAGACACTAACTTTGGAAAGAACCCAGCAGGCCAATATATTGAATTCCCGGAAGAAAGGGGATTAACTAAAATAATTTGGGACACGAGAAGCAAGAATTTATAACACACATCCTGATAAGAATGAGACGAGAGTTGGGAATATCAGAAAAGGGGGAAAGTTAAGAGAAAGGAAAGGTATCACTTCAGATGAGAATCAAATAATGTTTTAATGCTTTATAAATTTTGTACATCATGTGCATCATTTTTCGTTAACTGTGTCTCCGTTGCTCATTCAGAATGTGTTGTACACATATGAAAAATTTTATTTATCTGAACACACACTGATTAAACAGTGTATATAAAATCATTTTTCCTCCATTTCAAACTGTCCTGTTGTCGTGCTAGCAGGACATATGAACACCAACTGGCCATCAAAAGACATGACCCACTATCACAAAGAAGGACACCACATTGACTGTGACAACACACACTTCCTAGGACAAAGCCACGCACGGAACTTCTGAGAGGCATGACATTCTAGCCAGACGTACATCAATAAACGTATCAATTTAGATCCTAACTACCTTCCCTTGAAAAAAACTGGAAAAAACATCATGCGCCTTAAGAAACCAAGACCTATAAATCGAAAGACAGGACATACCAACAGTGCGTCACCAGAGACTCTCCATGATGATGTTACCTAGTCATGGTGACGAAACATCTGAAAACAGACCTTCAAGCTCAGCGAGCACACTTACACACTTGTAAATGGCTATCTTTCTCTTAATAGTGGAATTTGGGACTTCTCTGTCATTCAGGTTTTAACAGATTATGAGGCGAGGTGAACTTTTCTGTGTGTGTGGTCTTAATTAACAGAGGGGTTAGACAACGACATCATAACGGTTTGAGGGCTTGTCGTATGGGATTTGAACAGATTTTGGCTTTAAGAGGTCCCAGCAGATTCCATCACTTGGCAGTTAGTGACCTAGATCTTCAAATAAAACAGGTGACAAAATTCATTTAATTTTGCTTCCTTGTGGTTGGTTAAATTAAAAGAAATGGATTTTAACATTACTAAGGAGGTTCTGAGGTTTGAAGATGATTCACAAGTTTGCCGACAAAGTTTAGAAAGACAAAGGAAGGGCATCCTTTTAGAATTAACATGTAGATTAGAATTGGGTTTCACCAGGGACAAAAGGAAAGCTGTCACCAGAATGGAGTTGGTCAAGCACTTTGGTGTATCAGAGAAGCAGGAAACTGCAGTCGAGTTGGAAAAAAACTTAAATTGCAAGTTGGGCAATTGGAGTTAGAAGATAAAGAGAGAGACTGAAAGAGATAGGTAAGTAACAGGTAGTAATAAAACCAGAATCTTTCTTGCCAATTCCTTTATTCGTAGAACCTTTCACGTGGCTTATGATTAATTGTGGAGCTCCCCTTTCTAAAGTAAAAGTGGAAACCAATATTTGCTGATCATAATGGATGTGTCTACCAGATTTCCATGGATAATTCCATTATGGGGTGTTAAGGCAAAAAGGGAGGTAGAGGAGTTGTTGGTACCTTTACTCACTGTGAGCTACGCAGTGTGATTCAGTCAGACCAAGGGTCTCATTTTACCGCTCAGCTGTTTACGGACGTCATGGATAGCTTCGGCACGCAGCAGTTTAAATCAAGTGCATCCCATCCCGAATCGCAGGGGGCCTTGGAAAGTTGGCATCAGAAGCTGAAGACAATATTAACAGCGTACTGTCAGAATTACCCAAATGATTGGAATAAAGGCGTCTCATTATATTGTTTGCCATTGGAGATGCCCCAAATAAATCTGCTCACTTTACATCCTTTGAGTTAATATTCATATATGAAGTGAGAGGTCCTTTGAAATTAATTAAATTTAAATTGACAGACCGAAGTCGGAGATCTCACACTTGGATGATGTATCTGAGGTAAGGGAGAAATTAGATGGAGTAGGTGAGTTAGCTAAACAACACCTGAAGAGGGCACAGCATGGAATGAAGCAGGTGACAGATAAAAACGCTGAAACTTTGACGATTTCCCGTGGGATGACATATTAGTATTGCCAGCAGTGGTAGGAAATCCCTTCAAAGCCAGGTTTAGTGGCCCCTTTCAAATTAAAAAAAATGTTGAGTCAGTTAAACTATCTGGTAAAGGTACTGGATATGACAAAAAATGCCAGAGAATGTCATGTGAATGAATAATGCTCCAGATACATTGAAGACTCCGGAACAGAGTTGTGGCCAGCTGAATAAATTGTGCAGTTTATCTGTATGATGTAGTGATCTTTAGCAAGTGATTGAAAGTTCACATGTTACAGTTGGCAGAGCATGTTGAATGATTGCAAGAAGCAAACTTGGTAATAAACTTAAAGAAAACAGAATTCGCGAAGGCAGAGGTGATGTTCTTGGGACATTACATTGGACATGGAAGGTTGACCCCACGGAACACAAAGACAAAAGGCTTTGAGGAATTTCCACGACCATCCTCGAAGAAAGAGGTGCTTCGATTTTTGGAACTGAGTGGATTCTATCGGAAGTTTGTTGCAAACTTCAGCAGCGTATTGGCACCACTGATGGATTTATTAAAGAAGAACACAGAATTGTGGTGGACAGAACAATGCCAGGAGGCATTCGAGAATTTTAAAGCCGGATTAATCATCGCACTAGTTTTAGCTGCACCAAATATTTTGAAAAATTTGAAAATTGTATTTGATGCTAGGGGTATAGGTGTTGGAGAAGTATTGATACAGCAAGATGATGTTGGAATTGAATGGCCAATTAGCTACTTGTCGGAAAAAACAATATCCACCAGAAAAAAAATACAAAATCTCCCTTATTGTAAAAGAATGATTAAGTTTCGCACGGGACTGACAATATTTTGATGTTTGGATTAGTGGTGCTGGAAGAGCACAGCAATTCAGGCAGTCCGAGGATTTTGCCTGTCCTCGGATGCTGCCTGAATTGCTGCGCTCTTCCAGCACCACTAATCCAGAATCTGGTTTCCAGCATCTGCAGTCATTGTTTTTACCTCAATATTTTGATGTTTATATGACAAACAAATTGTCAGATATGGTTGTGGACAACAACAACCCTCTCACTTTTTTTTTAATATTTAAAGAACAGAATATGAGACTATTTCATTGGAGTCTTATGTTACCGACTTTAACCTTACAAAACGTACATGCAGTGGGTCCTAAAATGCAATAGCAGATGTGTTATCCTAGATTTAAAGGAAAAAGTTTCGATAAGATTTGACCTATTGCAGTGTTATATATGTGTGCAGAATTAATATGTATGGTACGGCTGAGATTAATACTTTTGGAATTCATAATAATGGGATTAAGAATTAGAGGAAAAGAAATGAAACCATTTTTTCATTCTGCTGGTTCATGTTTTTTTTTTCTGAAGTGGGGAGGTGTTATGAAGCCGAAAGCATGTCCGGTCACTTTCAGACAGAACGGGTTTTGCTGAATAGAAAGTACAGCCACAGATGCCAGCTAAAGTTCACTCTGTTCCACATGTCACCATTAGCTGGGAAATGGATACCTGAGTTTTGGTTTCTGTTTTGACAACAATTCAAATAAAACCAAAGAGTTTAAATAACGCTCAGGATACCAGAAGCCAACGGAATTTGAATATTATTGTTTGGACACCTGGAAAGCAATCAAATTATGAGAATTATTGTATCATGGGGAGTATATAAACCCAGCATTTTGAACTCTAGAGGGAGAGCCACTGCCATCCAACAGCAGTGTAACTGCTGTAGAGCAGGAGTGCTAACTGGTCATCTCAAACACTTTCTATCAAATATACATGTCCATTTAAAAGCTACTTGCAATATATATTAAAAAAACATGATCCAGGGAGATCAGCAGCTGGAAGAGTGAACACAGCAGGGAAGATAGATTCTGTGTGGTCTTGAGATTGTAATGTTTAATATGTGGGTTGTTGGAACAGCATATTTTTACAGAGTTGGAGTCAAATAGTAAGTAGCTAAGAAAAGAGGGGCGTGTATTCGTGAATAGTTGTTGTTTAGTATTCACTATTAAAGATAAGAAACTAACTTGTTATTTTTTGTTTAAATAGTGGAATGTAGGAGATCTGTGTTGCTCATATTTTACAAGATTACGAGCTTTTCTGGGTGTTTGGCTTTAATTAACAGAGGGGTTCAACTCTACTTTGTAAATGTCCACCCACGCTCACCCCATTTCCCTGCAGTTGGCCCATATCCTTCCAGTCCTTTCCTATCCACATATTTATCCAAATGCTTTTGAAATATTGTTAATGTACCCCCTCAGCCCCATCTGCTGGCAGCTCAACCACGTACCATCTCTGGGTAAAGAAGTGACCCCCCAGGTTCCCTTTTATTCCTTCCACTTTAACCTTAAACTGATCCCATCCAGTCCTCAATTCTCTACATCTTGGAAGAAGACTGAGAGCATTGACCCTATTCATATCCCTTGTGATCTTATATAGCTCTATTAGGACACCCTACACGCTAAGGAAAATGTCCTAGCTCGTCCAACATCTCCCTATAACTCAAACCATCGGGTCCTGGCAACGTCTTTGTGAATTTCTTCTGCACTATTTCTAGTTTAATAACATCCTCCTGATAACAAAGGTGACAAAACTGAACACAATACTCCAAGTGCGGCCTTACTAAAGTCCTGTGTAACTGCAACATAAATTCCCAACTTCTATACTCAATATCCTGCCTGATGAAGGCCAGTGTGCCAACAGCCTTCTTCACTGCCCTCTCTACATGTGACTCCACTCTGAGAGAACAGTGCACCTGAACACCAAGGTCTCTCTGCCCACTACACCCATTAAGGCCCTCTCATTCACCGTGAAACTCCTACCTTGATTTGATTTTCCATAATGCAAGACCTCACACTTCTATATTGAATTCCATTTGCCATTTCTCGGCCCACTTCCCCACCTGATTACGGTCCTGCTGCAATTTCTGATAAACTTCCTCACTGATCATGCTCCCACTCACTTTAGTGTCATCTGCAAACTTACTAATTATATCTTGTACATTCTCAACCAAATCATAGATAACAAATGGACCTAGCCTCCAGTCTGACAAGCACCCTTCCACTAAACCCTCTGCTTCCTACCATCAAGCCAACTGTGTATCCAATTGGCCAGTTCCCCCAGCATTCCATGTGATGTAACCTTCCTGAGCAGCCTGCCATGTGGAAACTTATCAAAGGTCTTACTGAAATCCATAGAGACTATGGTTGCTGCTCTGCCTTCGTCAACTTTCTTGGTCACTTCATCAAAGAACTCTAACAAATTTGGGAAGCATGATCTCCCACTCACAGGTCTATGTTGACTGTTCCGAATCAAACCCTGTGTATGTAATGGGTGCAGACAATGGTGTGATGTCCTTCATTGCACGATGATTCGAGTACATAAGTAAAGCCATCTTCCTGCAGTTGTAGAGCCTTGCTGAGAGAGCATTAGGGACACTCTCTACAGAGTTGATCTACTTTGTAAGGAATTATCTCCTTACCACAGATACGGGTGATGGTAACATGAGGATAGAGTGAAGACGCTGAGTGTTTGATCTGTAGAACTGTGAGAGATGAAGAAATGGTGATGCTGAAACGCGAGGAGTGGCAGCGATCACTTATTTCCAAAAGAGACATTGATGGGGTGAGAAATTCCATACTTTACCTAGGATTGATTGGTTTGATTTATTGTCATGTGTACCTCAGTACAGGGAAACACTTTATTTATGAGCAGTGGAGGCAGGTCATAGTAAGGATGAACTGGCAGATCATAGGGTGGAAATAGGCTTGGACAGAAGAAGGTGTTCAGATTACACTGAACAGGACGTGCACTAGACAAGATCAACATGAGTAATACCATCATTATTTGAACTTAGAGAGTCCATTAATCAGTCTAACCTTCCATCTAAAACAGGTAGCCATTCCCACCAGCATCCGCCCTACATAGAAA
This sequence comes from Chiloscyllium plagiosum, assembly GCF_037043375.1. NCBI lineage: Eukaryota > Metazoa > Chordata > Chondrichthyes > Orectolobiformes > Hemiscylliidae > Chiloscyllium > Chiloscyllium plagiosum. The sequence continues at coordinate 54,996,563 of NW_028270167.1, forward strand.
CACCAGGCTGTCTTCTCCGAGATGAAAGATGCCTTCTTGAGACTTCACACAAGACATATGGCTTCCCTCCTCACCACTAGAAAACCACGTTAAGTGTGTATCATGTGCGACGGCGCCACGAGGAACAACGTGGAGCAATCTGTCTGTGCAGACTCTGCTCCACTTGGTCATCATATTAGAGCATCATTAGGAGATAGTGCGGACTGTGGGTGCTGGAGATCAGAGTAGACAGTGGATGGCTGGAAAAGCACAGCAGGAGAGTCGACGTTTTGGGCATAAGCCATTCATCAGGATCAGCATCAATTATCTCATTCTGTCCCCGTGTAAGTGCATTGAGGTGGGAATGGCCTCCTGCTGTTCCTGTGTAAGTGACTCAAGGGATTGAATGGCTTCTTCATTGTCGATTGGACATGGCCAAGAGCCTGATTGGGTTACCCCTGGTTCCTGTTTGACAGCTCGATGTGCTGACAAGTGTGATGATGTTGCAGCTTTAAGAGGTTATTTTGTCCTGGTTTCTTTTAAGAGAGAGATTGAATGATCGTTACCAAGCTGGCTAGTTAAGATCACTTGAGTAAACAGCGAGGGAGGCCTTGTGTTTATTTTAATAAAGACTGAATGGGTGTGGCCAGCTCTCACAGATTAGGATCTCTGGGTTTTGCTTTCTCAGTAATAACAGAAACTATTGGGGTCTCCACAGAGTTGGAAGCTTCAGTGGATGTCTCCTGGCTGCTACACTCACTTAATTTTCTCTTGCTGCTGTTTTTAATTCCTGGATTGGAGAAATATTTGTGACATTCTGTGTCTGAATATTCCTTTTTGCCAAGGGCTGTGGTTATGCGATTTTCCTGTATTGGAACAGTTCATTAGTAATCACTCCACGATCTATTATTCTGTTAACTTGGCCAATAGAATTGAGTTATTCTAAATTTCCCTTTCCTTGGTTTCATTTTATCTTCCGTGTTTAAATAAATGGTGTTTTGCTTCACAACGAGTAGTTTGACCAATCACATTGCATCTGGAACAGACAGTTTACATTTCATTTAAAATATGAAAATATTAGAGTCTCGGTTACCGCCCTCAAATATTTTTGAAGGGTTCTGGTGTGGCCCATCACACTAGACTCCTTCTCTTCCTGAGTAATAGGCTGGAGGCACTGAATGGACTGTCCCTGTTCTTCTCCAATAGTGTCAATGGGCTGAATGATTTCCTCATATTCCTGTGAAACCAGAGTGAGCTGCTGAATGAACTCTTGTTTTACTGTGGCAATGTGCAGTGTCAGGCAGTGCTGTTACATGAATGTTACAGACACTTTAACAGAAAAAACCTGATTGGTGTCTGGGTCTTGCTGCACATGGACAGAGACCAGTTCAGGAGCTGACGAGGGACAAAATGTTCTGAACATTGTGGAATCTTCAGTGACCATCCCCACTTCTGATCTTATGGTGGGGAGGGTGGGGGCGGGGAGACATTGATGAAGAAGCTGAAGATGTTTGTGAAGAGGAAGCTACCCTGAGGATCTCGCACAGAGGTGACCCAGGACTGAGATGATGAACATCTTCCTTTGTGCCATGTTTGATCCCAAACACTGGAGAGTTTACTCTGATTCCCATTAAGTCCAGTTTTGTTAAGTTCCTTGATGCTTCAGAAGTTAACCACTGCCTTGATATCAGGGCCAGTCATTTTTGTCTGAACCCTTGTGTCAGCCTCTTTTGTTCATATCAAGAGGTCATGGTATAGGAGCAGCAAGGGTTTTCTTCAAACAGGTGGTATTGAATGTCAGGATTTCTGTTCTCAACACTGTTCGGGGAGCTAGATGACTGAAAGTGTTTCAAGACAAGGTCGATGGATATTGACCTGCCAGAGAATTGAGGGCTATGAAGAATTGGGAATGAAAGAGGATTTGAGACCAAGAGCATATCAGCCATGATCTTAGGGAAGGGCAAGGCAGGCTTGGGGAGTGAACGACCGGCCCCTGTTTCTGATGTACTCACATTCTGTGATTGAAAAGTTAGTGGGTGTTATTTTCATGAATGTGCAATTGCTGAATATTGCAGCCAGGGAGACCAGAGGATTTTGTGAGTCATCTGTGGGTGAGGTAAGTTGTCTGTATTCTCAGTGAATTTGGGTCTACAACATGACCAACAAATGAAGCACAAGTTGCAGAGAGGGGAAATTTTGTAAAGCGAGATGAGGGGCCTCTTTCATACCCAGCCTGGGTTTTCCAATTACATTTCCCAAATCACCTCAAAGCGTGTGGGACTGTCTTGAAGGGCTGAATGGTCTCCTCTGTTTCTGTGCAACAGGTTATAGATGTAAGTAGCCTCCAACTGCTCCTGTCTAGCAGGTTTGAGGGGCTGAATAGAACACAGAAACATGGGACTGAGGAGCAGGAGTGGGCCATTCGATACTTTGAGCCTTCTCCACCAGGCACTAAGACTGTGGCTGATCAGGTTGTGGTCTCAGCCCCACTTTCCTGACTGTATCCCATTATCCGTGACTCACTTCCCTGTCAAATATTTAACTGACGCAGTTTTCAGTCCATGTGAACATCGAGGCACAATAAAAACTTCCAGTGAAGAGATTTCCCACTTGAAAGGTCCTTTAAGAATTTTTCGTCATTCTTCTTATAGAATCCTGCAGAGAGCCCTGCAGAACGGAAACAGACCCGTTAGTCCATCTGTTCACTCCGGTCAGGTATCAAATCTGATTTAGTCCCATTTGCCAGCATTTGGCCAATATTCCTCCTGTGGTTGTACCCAACTTGACCACTTCCTCTGACAGCAATTTCTGTACACACAACACTCTCTGTGTGAAACATTTATCTTCAGGTCCTTTCTAAATCATTCGCCCTCTCGCCTTCAACCTATGCTCTCTTGTTCTGGACTCCCCTATACTGGGATCAGAACGTGGCTATTCAGAATATCCATGCCCCTGATGATTTTATACACCTCTATAATGTCACCCCTCAGCCTCTTACACTCCAGGGGGAAACACCTCAACCTAATCAACCTCTCCTCGAAGCTCAAACCTCCAGTCCTGGGTCATCTGACTAAATCTTTTCTGCAGACAACCGAGTTGTACGCAGTATTCTTAAAGTGGCCTCACCAACATCCTGGGAGAGTTGGATTTGGCTGAATTCCCTTTGCTTTAGGCAGTGAGGAGATTCCAGTGAATTCTGGTCAGGGATCACCCAAAGGGTAGCACGGTAGTTAGCACTGCTGCCTCACAGCACCAGGGAATTGGGTTTGATTCCAGCCTTGGGTGACTGTCTATGTGGAGTTTGCACATTCGCCCCTTGTCTGTGTGAACTTCCAATGGGTGATCCAGTTTCCTACCACAAACTGTGTAGGTTCGGTGGATTGGTCATGCTAAATTATCTGTAGTGTTCAGGGATATCTAGGTTACGTACATTCGTCAGAGGTAAATATAGGGAAATGGATTGGGAAGGTGGATATGGACTTGTTGGCCTGAAAGGCCTGTTTCCACACTGCAGGGATTCCATTAAAATAAGAATGGTAACGATGACTTTAGAGTTTTTTTTTAGCTCGCACACATTGCTGTGATGAGGAACAATGAAGGAGTGAGAGTGCAAGAGGCCATTCCTTCTCAGGCAGATTACATTTTCTCCCTCTCTGAGCTGAATCACACAGGAATGTCATCCTCTCCCAAACTGTAGGGGATAGTGTAATTTTTAAATGGTTAGCTGCATTTTAGTCTTTTCTACCTTATAGTAAACACAAGCAGACACTCGAAACTGTTGCCGGACCTCCCCCATGTTTTTAATGAATGAAACAATTGTAACAGCTTTCCTCGATAGTTGAGAGACCGCCCTTAACCACAGTTGTACAACATCATCCATATAAGGAAAGAACGGGGAGCTCGAACACTGATTGGCCAAGTGAATAACAAAATAATCGCAGGGACCAGAACCCAAATAAGGAAAACGGTGGGGAACCCTAGCACTCATTGGTCAAGACAGCGTAGGAGACCCAGCCCACATATACGTGTATATAATGCGTGGAGATTACTATGCTTGTGTGTGTACCCACGGGAACAACACCCGACTTTGCAAAGTTGAATGAAAAAGTTTTGGACAGACTCCTCCGTGTCTTTGTTCCTGGGAAGGGAAATAAAAGTGTCGGAGATGGGGACAGACAGCCACATATCTCGCACAAAACTGTACCATGTGAGGTCTCCTTGTACATTGTCCAAACTATGTCCCCATCACATTCCCTGTTCCATGTAGGTGCACCATTGCTGCTGTCATACATACACAGAGCCATACGCTTAGCAGAAAATGGTCTCGGTGAATTTGAAATATGTTTACATGTCCCTGCGTCATTAAAAAAATAAATTGTTTAATTTATTCAGAATACCTGTGTTAAAATGAACGCATTTTTAAAACAAATACAGAAATTTCTGGAAAAGCTCCTTTTACATGCTATATTTGTACCAGCCTCCACCACTTCCTTTGGCAGCTCATTCCATACACACACCACTCTCTGTGTGAAAAGGTGCCGTTTAGGCCTCATCAAAACCTTTCCCCTCTCACTTTCAAACAATGCCCTCTCGTATTGGACGCCCCTAACCTGGGGAAAAACCCTGACTACTCACCCTATCCATGACCATTTTGATTTTATAAACCTTTACTGCTGCGAAATGTGACTCCAATCAACATGAATGGCTGGACTTTCAGTCAACGTGCGACTGCCTTCTTCCTAAAACAATGAAATGATACCAGGCCGGTTATTACTGTCCAGCCTCTCCTCCTCACTGACTGTGTCTTTGATCTGCCCCCCCCCATCCACACAAGGCAACCCAAGCTCGGGGTCTTTGTGAAAATCAAGGCCGGAGTGTGCAGGCCTCCTGGAGAGGGGGATAGGCATTTTAAAACTGAAGGGGGTGGGTGAGGTGGCAATAATATCACACACTGGACTGAGGGGTGGCAAATGGAGTTTAGTTTGTATTAATGCGAGCTATTGGATTTGGTAAATCAAACAAGAGCAGGATCTATACAATTAAAAGCAGGGCCTTTGGCAGTGTTGGAGAACAGAGACCTAGGCCATCAGGCATAGTCCTTTAAAATTTGCATCTCATATAGATAGTGTGGTTAAGAAGGTGTTTAACACACTTGGCTTCATTGGTCAGACCTTTGAGTATCGGAATTGGGACGTCATGTTGTGGTTGTACAGGACATTGGTGAGACCTCTTGTGGAATACTGTGTCCAGCCTGGTCATCCTGCCCGCTCATTCCATAGGCACACCACCCTCTGGGTGAAAAAGCTGCCCCTTAGGTCACTTTTAAATGTTTCCCCTCTCACCTTAAACCTATGTCCTCTAGCTTTGGTCTCCCTGTACCCTTCGAAAACACCTTGACTGTTCACTTTGATATTATTGACCTAGATATAATTAAGATGGAGAGGGTTGAGAACAGATTAACCTGGATGTTTCTGGGAATGGAAGGGAGTGAGCTATAAGGAGAGGCTGGTAGGCTGGGACTTTTTTCACTGCAGAGTATGAGATTAAGGGGTAGCTTTACAGAGGTTTATAAAATCATGAGGGGTACAGATAAGCTGAAGGGCTGATGTCTTTTCCCTCAAGGTGGGGATTCAAAACTGAGGGATATTTTAAGGTGCGAGGAAAAAGATTTGCATAAGTCATGAGAGGTAATTATTTGAAATAGAATCTGGCTTGTGTGTGGAATGAACTTCCAGAGGAAGTGGTGAAAGCAGGGACAGTTACAATGTTTAAAGGACATTTAGATCAGTCCATGGATAAGACATCAGTTTGGATGGTGCTGTGAGCAGCTGCCCTCTCCCTCCCCCCCTCTGAATGAATCCCTGTTGGTTTTCACCCTCCGCCAATGCCTGTGCAGTGGCGTGTGGAGGCCAGCAGAGGGTGGCATTGCATCACTTTAAGCACCACAGAGACTACCAGACCTGCCCCACACAGAGACACAGATACACACACGGGAATGGTTAGGGCACTACGTGAAGCTCATCTGGTAACTTAAATGAAGCATAAAGAAATGCTCAATTCGCCTCGTAAACTGTTAAAATATGAGTGTCAGATCTACCAAATCCCACTGTTTAAATAAAAACATCAATTTATTTTTTAACTCTGAAAGTGAATATTTTACATGGACTATTCACAACTCTGGGACCCCCCTTTCTCTTAACTACTTATTTCCCGACTCCAGCTCTATAGCAATATACTGGTTCTGGGTCTGCCATCCTCTCGTATCACAGGTGCTTGTAAGCTTTCAGTTCAGAACTGCATTCACCCTCGCTTAAAGGTACAGTACACGCTTTCAACTTCATCACATTATACCCTGATGAATATAGATAAGTGGGACCTATCCAGATTTCTCTTGCTCCGTGGTTTGTCAATATTTCATTTGCTCCGTCTGGTGTGTGTCAGGACTTTTGTTGCTCCATTGACACCATGTCATTATTCGACTTTGTCCATAGGAATATATCAGTATTTCACTTGCTCACACTCGTGTGTGTGGGGCTGGATTTCAGTTGTTTCATGGGGACTGTGACACTGTAACAATCTCAATGTTTGTAGATGGCACCGAACCTGGAAGAACTCTGAAGTCTATGGAGGACAGTGTGGAACTCTAACAGGACAGTCACACGTTGGTGTAGTGTTCAGGTGTAAGGCAGATGGGGATCAGTGCAGAGCAGTGTGAGGTGATACACTTTGGTAGGAACGACAATGAAAGACAGTTTAAAACAGGCTGTGCCATTATAAAGGGGGTGTGAGAACAGAGAGTCCTGGGTGTATATGAGCACAGATTGTTGAAGATGTCAGGACAAGTGGGGAGAGCAGTAACTATCACAGATTAGTTTCAGTATCTGAGCTGTTTACAGGGGGAGGTGTAGGAGGGAGTCTCCATGCTCCCTTCCTGGGAGGTGGTGGTGACGATGTGTAGGTGGGGACATGGTCATGGTGAGGTGTCCGGAGGGAATCAGTCCACAGTGTTGTATCCATGCAGTGTTATTAATGGGGGGGGGGGGGGGGGGGGTAAAGTGGAGGGAGAGAGAGAGAGAGAAAGAGACAGACAGAGACAGACACAGAGAGAGAGAGAAGGTGCAGCATGCGGCAGTGAGAGTGGTGGACCATGAACCTTGTTCGGGGGTTGGTGCTGTAACAGATATACAGTGAGTGTGACGGAGCAGAGACAATACGGTGACCCTTATCCTGACAGAGCGGGGAAGGTTATTGAAGCTTGTCCTGTACTGCTGGGCATTTCTTCAGACCACAGATACTGCACTGAGCTGGGTGGGGAGGTCAGACCATGCTCGGTGGGTCTGGTCGTATGGCCCACTCTGAGAAGAGAATGGTCCCCCTCTGTACTAGCCCATTCACCATGACCTCCGTGCTCCTGTTGACAAACCGTGGTGTAATTACCCCTTATCTGCCAGGCTCGGGGTAAACTGTGCAGGGCAGCTCCAAACGGAGAAAGCTCAACCGTGTGCTCAGTGGCCTTTTAAAGATGGCGCCAGCGTCATGGATCATGGAATATCCAGGGACACCCGGGCGATGGTGAGTACCTCCAGCCATATTGGGTTGGAGAATCGGGCTGGTATTGAATGAGAGGGACACCATGGGGTGGGTGGTTAATGAGGTGAGTTCGATAAGATAGCACCAGGAAACTAGCTCGGCCTAGTGTAGATGATCCCTCCGTCACAGTCAATGGAAATGGCACTGAGACAAATTATTGTTAGATTTAGCCCAATGAGTCAAAGACTCTGTTGACCCTACACCCAGATACAAAGCTGCAGAACAAATACTCATCCAAAACTCTGCATCATCTGAACTCCCACCAATATCATGTTCACCTTAAACTCCTGGAAACACTTATGTTACAGGATGCTGTTAAAATGTTTTCATTTCTGCATTCTAAAACCTGGGAACACATCCTTCCATAACACTGTCTCTCAGTGTCCCCCTCTCTGTCTATTTCCCATATCCCTCCCATTTGTTATTGTTTAAACTGATTCCCCCTCCATCTCTGTATCTCTGTGGCAGTGATGTTCACAGTCACAGCACACCCTTGTCAGGGCACAATGGAGATATGGAGTTGTAAATGGATGTGAGCTGCACATCCTGTCACTTCCAGCCCGGGCTGCAAGTTTCCCCACGCTGGGCAGTGATCTATCACAGTGTTACAGATCAATGCACTGGGGTGATGTACACAGTCCTACATGCTGGGAGGGTAACTGCTCCTAGTTTACAGATAGTGCACTGGGGTGGGGTACACAGTCCTACATGTTGGGAGGGTAACTGTTCCTGGTTACAGATCAATGCACTGGGGTGGTGTACACAGCCCTACATGCTGGGAGGGTAACTGCTCCTAGTTTACAGATTAATTCACAGGTGACCACTGCACAGATCACTGTGCTGGTCAGTCATTCTGGTTGAGGTTTATAGATAATGCCCTGCTGTGGTCTGCACTTCTCCCGCTGCTGGACAGATATCTACTACGGGGTTATAGATCAATGCATTGCTGTGGTTTGCACAGCTCCGCGTGTTGGACAGATATCTAATCTGGGCTTATAGATCAATGCACTGCTGTGGTCTGCACTTCTCACTGCGCTGGACAGATAAGTGGTCTGGGATTATAGGTCAATGCCCTGATCTGATCTGTGCAGTGCTCCACTCTGGACAGATTGCTGGGTTGTACTGAGCAGGACACTGGCCTGGTCTGCACAGTGTTCCACGGTGAACAGATATCTCCTCTGGCTTTATGGGGTCTGGGCTGGTTCTGGGAGGTGGATTGAGAATGTGGTATATCTAACCATTTCAGCTGATCTGGCAATGCCTTTAGTTCCCATCCCTGTGACTGGACCCTCCGTCTCTCACCACATTAATGTTAGTGTGTCCAGGTACAGTACATCATGTTGGTGGGGTGGGTAGGGGGAAAGGTCATGGGCAGGTCAAGGGGTTCCCCGGAACGTTCTGTCCCCGACATTCTATAACTGACATTCCCCGGAACGTTCTGTCCCCGACATTCTATAACTGACATTCTCCGGAACGTTCTGTCCCCGACATTCTATAACTGCCATTCCCCGGAACGTTCTGTCCCCGACATTCTATAACTGACACTCCCCGGAACGTTCTGTCCCTGACATTCTATAACTGACATTCCCCGGAACGTTCTGTCCCTGACATTCTATAACTGCCATTCCCCGGAACGTTCTGTCCCTGACATTCTATAACTGACATTCCCCGGAACGTTCTGTCCCTGACATTCTATAACTGACATTCCCCGGAACGTTCTGTCCCTGACACTGTTTGTGAACGGCCGGACGTCAGTGAATTGAACAAACGATAAGATCCCGAGGGAAGAGATCCCGTTCCAGGGAGAAGGAGACACTGTTCCGAAGGCCCCTCGGGCAGTTAAAGGGGTGAATACGTTTTCCCGGCGTTTACATTTCTTCACGACACAGGATCGACCACAATTTAGACCAAAATACAGGAATTCCCAAACTCCGTTTGTCTTCAGGAAACTGGGAGAGAATCCTTCAGGACAGCAACGTTCCCACCCTCCGTATTAGGAACTGGGAAGGAGTGACCTGTGTCTGGTCTCGAGTGATCGAGTGTGTGGGAATGTTCTAGAAACCATCTGTCCTTATGGATGTGTCTCTGTGTGTTTGGGGAGGGAGGGTTTCTTGTGGTTTATGTCACTTTTTTGTCAGTAATTCCGACCTTCCCATTTGTTTTTCCCGCTCCAATTATTTTAATAAATCCCAGAATAGGGACACATTTGAAAATCTCACTGGGTCCCCGATCAAACGGGTCCCTTTGCCTCCAGGCTGATGGATAATGGGTTTGTTTTCCTTCCTCACAGTTAACGTAGTGACCATCTACGTCCTGCTTTATAAAGATTGTGGATTGTCTCCATGTGTCAGACGTTACCTGGGGGCCATGGCAGCGGCGGATCTCCTGGTCATTATCCTCGACCTGATCCTGAGACACATTCCCATTGTTTATTGGGAACAGTTTTATTTCCTGAGGGACTCCGTCCCCCTGTGTAATATCCACGCCGTCCTGCTTTATGCAGCCACTGACTGCTCTGTCTGGTTCACCGTCACTTTCACCTTTGATCGGTTTGTGGCCATTTGTTGCCAGAAGCTGAAAAGTAAATATTGCAGTGAGAAGACGGCGGCTGTGGTTCTGGGAGCAGTGACTGTGCTGAGCTGTTTAAAGAACATTTCCTGGTATTTTATGTTCACGGCTCGGTATTTCCTGGGGAACCGCCCCTGGTTTTGTGTTGGAACAGCCGCTGTTGCATTCTCCAGTGTCTGGGTCACAATCGAGTCCCTCCACCACATTCTAACCCCGTGTGTCCCATTTCTCCTGATTTTGCTGCTCAATGTTCTCACCATCAGACACATTGTCGTGACCAGCAGAGCCCGCAGGAGACTCCGCTCTCACACCAATGGGGACGCTCAGTCTGACACTGAAATGAGAAACCGAAAAAAATCCATCATTTTACTGTTTGTGATCTCGGCCAATTTCATCCTGTTATGGTCAATGTTAATGCTGTATTCTATATGGGCCCGGATGTATGATTTTGGGTATTACTCTATGTATCTAGAGTTTTTTGTGCAGGAATTGGGCTTCATGCTGCAGCTCCTCAGTTGCTGCACAAACACCGCGATTTATGCCGTGACCCAGACTAAGTTCAGGCAGCAGCTGAAGAATGTGCTGAAATATCCCTTCACCCAGATCCATCCATCCATCAAATTCCCGCATTAATCAACCCATCCGGGATTTTCTCATTTCAGTTCAGTGTTTCAGCGATGGAGCAGCCTGTCGCTATGGTAACAGACTGAGGGTAGCGCTGGTTTGGCCATCCTTCTCCCACAGGGGGGTTACAGGGAAACATTTCAATGTTTCTCACAACTCAGGGGCCGGTGAGAAAAGGCACCATCCCACTGACTGTATCCATCACTTCCACTTGTAACCAATAAAAATGTTGATTAAAGCGTGCCGAGCAGCAGAGTGACCGATGTTGGTGTGTGTCTTTGTGTTGGAGAAGCTGAGCTGGTGAGAGACAGACTCAGCTCCAAGTCCTGGTCCTCAGGGAAGTGGAGGGCACCGTGCCCTGAGCTCAGGAGCTGGGTTTAACTCCCTCTGTCCCTCCCAATCCAACCTAGCCTCCCCATTTCCTCTCCCCCACTCTCTCCACCTGCCTCCACTCTTTCTTCTCCCCCTCCCCTGCACTCTCTCTCCTGCCATCTGTCTGCCTCCCGCAATTCCGACTCTACTCCATTTTTCCCCCTCTTCTCACCTCCCACATCTCTCTATCATCTCACAACCACCCCTCCAACCACATGCAGCCACAGCACCACCCACTACCTGCCTTCCCAGTTTCTGGATCAGAGGGAGAGGGACGCGTCAGGGAGACAGACTGCGTCAGAGAGGGAGGAAGGGGAAGGAGGGAGAAAGATTTAGTCAGAGAGAAACAGAGGGAGGTGAGGAGAAAGAGAGACCGAGGTAGGTGGATCGAGAGTGAGAGAAGGTGGAGAGAAAGTGAAGGAGCAGGGAGAAAGAGAGAGAGAGGGGGGCAAGGGAGACATAATGTGAGGGAGAGAGAGAGAAATAGGGGAGGACATAATGAGATAGAGGTCAGAGAGTGGGGGACAGAGAGTGGGGGACAGAGAGACGGGCGACAGAGAGGGGGAACACAGAGAGAGGGATAGATAGAAGGGGGACAGAGAGGGTGAGAAGACAGAGAGAGGGGGTAAATAGAGAGGGCTGGGACCAAGAAAGCGGGACAGAGAGGGGGGACAGAGTGGGGGGATAGAGAGAGGGGGGCAGAGAGAGTGGGGACAGTGAGAGAGGGGGACAGAGAGAGAGAGGGGACAGAGAGAGAGGGGACAGAGAGAGGGGGACAGAGAGAGGGGGACAGAGAGAGGGGGACAGAGAGAGAGGCGACAGAGAGAGAGGGGACAGAGAGAGGGGACAGAGAGAAGGGGACAGAGAGAGAGGGGACAGAGAGAGAGGGGACAGAGAGAGAGGGGGACACAGAGAGGGGGTACAGAGAGAAGGCTGGGACCAATAATGCGGGACAGAGAGGGGGCATAGGGACAGGGGGGTCAGAGAGAGAGGGGTAGAGAGAGAGGGGTAGAGAGAGAGAGAGAGGGGACAGAGCGAGTGAGGGGACAGAGAGAGTGAGGGGACAGAGAGAGGGGATACAGAGAGAGGGCTGGGACCGAGAACAGAGAGGGGGGGGGGGGGAAGAGAGGGGGTCAGAGAGAGGGGTAAAGAGAGACGGGGACAGATGGAGAGGGGGACAGAGAGAGAGGGGGACAGAGAGAGGGGGGCAGAGAGAAGGGGGGCAGAGAGAGGGGGCAGAGGGGGGACAGAGAGAGAGGGGACAGAGAGGGGGGAGAGAGGGAGGGGGCAGAGTGGCGGGGGACAGAGAGAGACGCTGGACAGAGAGGGGAGGGACGGAGATGGGGGACAGAGAGAGGGGTACAGAGAGAGTGGGGACAGGAGAAGGGGACAGGGAGGGTGGGGACAGGGAGAAGTGGGACAGAGAGAGTGGGGACAGGGACAAGGGGGGGCAGAGAGAGGGGGTCAGATAGAGGAGGGACAGAGAGGGGGAAAGAGAGAGGGGGAAAGAGGGAGGGGGACAGAGGGGGCAGACTGAGAGCGGGGGGACAGAGAGAGAGGAGGGGCAGGGGGCAGAGAGTGTGGTACAGAGAGAGGGGGACAGAGAGAGGAGGGGCAGGGGGTCAGAGAGAGGAGTACAGAGAGAGGGGGACAGAAACGGGGGACAGAAAGAGGGGGGACAGAAAGAGGGGGGACAGAAAGAGGGGGGACAGAGGTTGGATAGAGAGAGAAAGAGGGGGCAGAGGGAGGGGTTACAGGGAGAGGGGGGACAGGGAGAAGGGAGACAGAGAGGGGAGTACAGAGAGGGTGGTACATAGAGGGGGACAGAGAGAGGGGGCAGAGGGGGGATAGAGAGAGGGGGGACGGGGGGAGAGAGGGAAGGGGACAGGGAGAAGTGGGACAGGGAGAAGTGGGACAGAGAGTGGGGCACAGAGAGGGGTCAGAGAGAGAGGGCAGAGGGAGGACAGAGAAAGGGGGGACTGAGAGAGGGTGTACAGAGAGGGAAACGGAGAGAGGGGGGACAATGAGAGGAGGACAGTGAGAGGGGTGTCAGAGAGGGGGAGAAAGAGAGATGGGGTGACAGAGTGAGGGGGACAGAGGGGAGCAGAGAGAGTGGTACAGAGGGGGCAGACTGAGAGCGGAGGGGCAGAGAGAAGGAGGGACAAAGAGAGAGAGGGGGACAGAGGGGCGAGGGGGGATAGAGAGAGAGGGACAGAGAGAGAGGGGACAGAGAGAGGGGGACAGAGAGAGAGGGGGACAGAGAGGGGGGTCAGAAAGAGGGGGACAGAGAGAGAGGGGGACAGAGGAAGAGGGGGGACAAAGAGAGGGGGACAGAGAGAGGGTGGACAGTGAGAGGTGGACAGACAGGGGGGTGTCAGAGAGGGAGAGAAAAAGAGATGGGGTGACAGAGTTTGCAGGGACAGAGGGGAGCAGAATGAGTGGTACGGAGGGGGCAGACCGAGAGCGGAGGGGCAGAGAGAAGGAGGGACAGAGAGAGAGGGGGACAGAGGAAGAGGGAGACAGAGAGAGGGGGACAGAGAGAGGGGGACAGAGAGAGGGGGACAGAGAGAGGGGGGACAGAGAGAGAGGGGGACTGAGAGAGGGGGACAGAGAGAGGGGACAGAGAGAGGGGGGCAGAGAGAGGGGGACAGAGAGAGAGGGAGGACAGAGAGAGAGGGGGACAGAGGGAGAGGGAGGACAGAGAGAAATGGTACAGAGAGAGGGGGGAACAGAGAGAGGGGGCAGAGGGGGGGGGTAGAGAGAGCGGGAACAGAGAGAGGGGGCAGAGTGGAGGGGGACAGAGAGAGAGGGTGGACTGAGAGGGTTGGGACGGAGATGGGGACAGAGAGAGGGGGAACTGAGAGAGTGGGGACAGGGAGAAGGGGGACAGAGAGGGTGGGGACAGGGAGAAAGGGGACAGAGAGTGTGGGGACTGGGAGAAGGGGGGACAGAGAGACGGGGGTGCAGTAGAGAGGGGGGAATGGGGACAGAGAGAGGGGCTCAGATAGAGGGGGGAAAGAGAGAGGGGGAAAGAGAGAGGGGGGAAAGTGAGAGGGCGAAAGAGAGAAGGGGACATAGGGGGCGGACTGAGAGCGGGGGGACAGAGAAAGAGGAGGGGTAGAGGGGGCAGAGAGAGTGGTACAGAGAGAGGGGGACAGAGAGAGGGGGCGGAGAGAGAGAGGTGGTTCAGAGAGAGGGGGACAGAGAGGAGGGGGACAGAGAGAATGGGGACAGAAAGGAGGGGAACAGAGAGGGGGACAGCAGGGGGGACAGAAAGAGGAGGGGACAGAGAGAGCGGGAAAGAGGTTGGATAGACAGAGAGAGAGGGGACAGAGGGAGGGGGTACAGGGAGAAGGGAGACAGAGAGGGGAGTACAGAGAGGGCGTACATAGAGGGGGACAGAGAGAGAGGGGTGCAGAGAGAAGGGGGACAGATAGAAAGGAGACAGGGAGAAGTGGGACAGAGATTGGGGTACAGAGAGGGTGACAGAGAGAGAGGGCAGAATGGGGATAGAGAGGGGGGACAGAGAGATGGGGCAGAGGGCAGACAGAGAGAGGGGGGACTGAGAGAGGGGGGTACAGAGAGGGGGATACAGAGAGGGGGGGAACAGAGACGGGGGTAGAGAGAGAGGGGACAGAGAGAGGGGGCAGAGTGGAGGGGGACAGAGAGAGCGAGTGGACTGAGAGGGTAGGGACGGAGATGGGGACAGAGAGAGGGGGAACTGAGAGAGTGGGGACAGGGAGAAGGGGGACAGAGAGGGTGGGGACAGGGAGAAGGGGGACAGAGAGGGTGGGGACTGCGAGAAGGGGGGACAAAGAGACGGGGGTGCAGTAGAGAGGGCGGAATAGGGGGACAGAGAGAGGCTGTCAGATAGAGGAGGGAAAGAGAAAGGGGGAAAGAGAGAGGGGGGAAAGTGAGAGGGCGAAAGAGAGAAGGGGACAGAGGGGGCAGACTGAGAGCGGGGGGACAGAGAGAGAGAGAGGAGGGGCAGAGAGAGTAGTACAGACAGAGTGGGACAGAGAGAGGGGACAGAGAGAGAGGGGACAGAGAGAGAGGGGGCAGAGAGAGAGGGGACAGAGAGAAGGGAGACAGAGAGGGGAGTACAGAGAGGGCGTACATAGAAGGGGACAGAGAGGGGGTGCAGAGAGAAGGGGGACAGATAGAAAGGAGACAGGGAGAAGTGGGACAGAGAGTGGGGTACAGAGAGGGTGACAGAGAGAGGAGGCAGAATGGGTTAGAGAGGGGGGACAGAGAGATGGGGCAGAGGGCGGACAGAGAGAGGGGGGACTGAGAGAGGGGAACAGAGAGGGGGGAAGAGAGCGGGGGGAAGAGAGAGGGGGTGACAGAGTGAGGGGACAGAGGGGCGCAGAGTGAGTGGTACGGAGGTGTCAGACTGAGAGCGGAGGGGCAGAGAGAAGGAGGGACAGAGAGAAAGGGGACAGAGAAAGAGGGGACAGAGAGAGGGGGGACAGAGAGAGGGGGACAGAGAGAGGGGGACAGAGAGAGAGTGGGGGACAGAGGAAGGGGGGACAGATAGAGGGAGACAGAGAGAATGAGGGGCAGAGAGAGAGGTGGACCGAGAGAGGGGGACAGAGAGCGGGAGAGACGGGGGGGGCAAAGAAAGTGGGGGTCACAGAGAGAGGGCGGCAGAGGGGGCAGAGAGAGGTGTGCAGAGAGAAGAGGAGAGAGAGAGGACAGAGAGAGATAGGACAGAGAGGAGGGAAAGGAGAGAGAGATGTGGACTGGGGGACAGAGAGAGGGGGGCAGAGAGAGAGGGGACAGACAGAGAAGGGAACGGTGAGAGATGGGGGACAGAGAGAGGAGAATGGAGAGGGGGGCACAGAGAGGGGGACACAGAGAGGGGGACGGCTAGAGAGAAGGGACAGAGAGAGGGGAATGGAGAGAGAGGGGACAGAGAGAGTGGGACGGAGAGAGAGGGGACAGAGAGAGTGGGACAGAGAGAGGGGGACAGAGAGAGGGGGACAGAGAGAGGGGAATGGAGAGAGAGGGGGGACAGAGAGAGGGGGACAGAGAGAGAGGGGACAGAAAGAGGGGGATACAGAGAGGGGGGAACAGAGTGAGGGGGACAGAGAGTGGGGACAGAGAGAGGGGGACAGAGGGGGAACAGTGAGGGGGGACAGTGAGAGGGGGACAGTGAGAGGGGTACAGAGAGGGGGAGAAAGAGAGATGGTGTGACAGAGTGAGGGGGGCAGGGGGTGCAGAGAGTGTGGTACAGAGGGGGCAGACTGAGAGCGGGGGAGGCAGAGAGAAGTAGGGACAGAGAGAGGGGGACAGAGAAAGGAGGGACAGAGGGGGGACAGAGAGAGGGGGGAGACTGAGATGGGGGACAGTGAGGGGGAGAGAGAGAGGTGAGAGAGTGGGAGAGAGAGGAAGAGAGAGGAGTGAGATGGGTGGTGAGAGGGGCTGAGAGAGAGGGGGCGAGAGAGAGTGGGGGAGAGAGAGGGTGAGAGAGAGGGGTGAGAGAGAGGGGCAAGAGAGAGGGGCGAGAGAGAGTGGGGAAAGAGAGGGGGAGAGAGAGGGCGAGAGAGAGTGGGCCAAGAGAGAGGGGCGAGAGAGAGTGGGGCGAGAGAGAGGGGGAGAGAGAGGGGGAGAGAGAGAGGGGGAGAGAGAGGGGGAGAGAGGGGGGAGAGAGAGGGGAAAGAGTTTAGGGAGAGAGAGGTTCTCGTGAGGCGGGAGGGAGGGGGAGAGAGAGGGGGAGAGGGGGAGAGCGAGAGAGGGGGAGAGCGAGAGAGGGGGAGAGAGAGGGGAGAGAGAGGTTGTCGTGAGGCGGGAGGGAGGAGGAGAAAAAGGGTGTGAGAGAGAGGGTGTGAGAGAGGGGGGTGAGAGAGAGGGTGTGAGAGAGAGAGAGGGTGAGAGAGAGGGGGGTGAGAAAGAGGGTGTATGTGTGAGAGAGGGTGATAGAGAGGGGGGTGAGAGAGACGGGGGTGAGAGAGAGAGAGGGTGAGAGAGAGGAGGAGAGAGGGGGTGTGAGAGAGAGGAGAGTGAGTGAGAGAGAGGGGGTGGGAGAGAGGGGTGAGAGAGAGGGTGTGGGAGAGGGGGTGAGAGAGAGGGTGTGAGAGTTAGGGGTAGAGAGGGTGTGGGAGAAAGGGGTGTGAGAGAGAGGGGGTGAGAGAGGGGGTGAGAGAGAGGGGGTGAAAGAGAGGGTGTGAAAGAGAGGGGGTGAGTGGGTGTTGAGAAAAGGTGAAAGACGGGTGTGTGGGGGGAGAAGGGGACAGAGAAAGGGGGAGAGGAAGAGGGGGAGTGAGATTGGGGGAGACAGTGAAGAAAGAGTGGGAAAGAGAGTGAGGGGGAGAGTGAGATGGTGAGAGAGGGAGGGGGAGAGAGGGTGGAGAGAGAGGGGAGAGAGAGAGGGGGACGAGAGAGAGTGAGAGATAGAGAGGGGAGAGAGATGGTGTGAGAGTGGGTGAAGAGAGTGGGGGAGAGAATGGGGAAAGACAGTGGGGAGAGAGAGGAGAGGGTGAGAGCATGGGAGAAGCAGGGAGTGAGAGAGGGAGAGAGAGGGAGAGATTTAGGCGACAGAGAGAGTTAGTGAAGAGAGAAGAGGAGAGAGAGATTGAGGGTCGAGAGAGGGGGTGAGTGGGGTAGAGGGAGAGAGGTAGAGAGAGGTGGTGAGAGAGTGGATAGAGAGAGAGGGAGAGGGAGGGGGAGAGAAGGGACGGCGGAGAGAGGGGGAGAGTGGGGGACAGAGAGGTGAGAGAGACGGACAGAGGGAGTGGGACAGAGAATGGAGGGAGAGAGAAGGGGGAGAGAGGGAAGGGGAGAGAGAGTGTGGGGACAGAGTTGGGGAGCGAGAGTGGCGAGCGAGAGTGGGGGAGAGAGTGGGGGAGAGTGTGGGGGAGGGAGAGGGTTAGGGAGGGAGGGGAGGAGAGAGTGGGGGAGAGAGTGTGGGAGAGAGTGGGGGAGGGAGAGGGTTAGGGAGGGAGTGAGAGAGAGGGGAGAGATTTAGGTGACAGAGTCGGGGGAGAGTTAGTGAAGAGAGAGGGGAGAGAGAGTGACGTGTAGAGAGAGAGTCGGTGAGAGAGAGACGGTAGAGAGAAGGGGAGAGAGGAGGGGAGAGGTTGGAGAGAGGGGTTAGAGGGGTGAGAGGGGTGTGGAGAGAGGGGGAAGAGAGAGAGGTTGCAAAGAGAGAGATAGGGAGGGGGAAGAGAGACGGGGAGGGCGAGAGAGGGGGAGAGAGTGGGGGAGAGCGACGGGGAGAGGGGGAGAGACGGGGAGAGAGAGGGGGAGAGAGAGAGAGGGGTGAGAGAGAGGGGGGTGAGAGAGACGGTGTGAGACAAAGAGGGTTAGAGAGAGAGGGGGGAGTGAGAGTGGGGAGAGAGAGGATGTGAGAGAGGGTGTGAGAGAGAGGGTGTGAGAGAGAGCGTGTGAGAGAGAAGGTGCGAGGAAGGATGAGGGGGGACAGAAAGAGGGTAAGAGCGGGGCAAGAGAAAGGGGAGAGAGATGGGGCAGAGAGTGGGGGAAGAGAGTGGGGGAGAGGGGAGAGTGAGAGGGGGAGAGGGAGGAGAGAGAGGGGTAGGGAGAGGAAGGTGCGAGGAAGGGGAGAGAGAGGGGGACAGAAAGGGGATGAGAGAGGGGGAGAGAGAGAGGAGAGAGATGGGCGTGAGTGTGGGGGAAGAGCGTGGTGGAGAGAGTGGGGAAAGAGAGTGGGGAAAGAGAGTGGGGAGAGGGAGGTGGAGAGAGAGGGGGAGAGAGACGGGGAGAGCGACGGGGATGTCGACGGGGAGGGGGAAGAGACGGGGAGAGAGTGGGAGGGAGAGGAAGGTGCGAGGGGGAGAGAGGGGGACAGAAAGGGGGTGAGAGTGGGGGGAGAGAGGGGGTGAGTGCGAGGGTGAGAGACGGAAAGAGTGAGAGATGGAGAGAGAGGGGAGAGATTTAGGCGACAGAGTTAGTGAAGAGTGAGGGGGGAGAGATTTTGAGGGGTAGAGAGAGAGGGTGAGCGGGGTAGAGAGACACGGGATAGAGAGAGGAGGTGAGAGGGAATGGAGAGGGAGGGGGAGAGTGGGGGGAGAGAGAGGGGAGAGTGGGGGAGAGAGAGGAGAGAGAGGCGGACAGAGGGAGTGGGAAAGAGGGAGGGGCACAGAGAGTGGAGGGAGAGGGGGAGAGAGAGGGGGAGGGAGAGAGAGAGTGTGGGGACAGAGTGGGGGAGAGAGTGGGGAGAGAGAGTGGGGAGAGAGAGTGCGGGAAGAGAGTCGGGGAGAGAGTGGGGGAGAGAGTGGGGGAGAGAGTGGGGAGAGAGAGGGTTAGGGAGGGAGGGAGTGAGAAAGAGGGGAGAGATTTAGGTGACAGAGTCGGGGGGAGATTTAGTGAAGCGAGAGTGGAGAGAGAGTGAGGTGTAGAGAGAGTGGGTGAGAGAGAGAGGTGTAAAGAGAGGGGGTGAGAGAGACGGTAGAGAGAAGGGGAGAGAGGAGGGGAGCGGGGGAGAGAGGGGTTAGAGGGGTGAGAGGGGTGTGGAGAGAGGGGGAAGAGAGAGAGGCGGCAGAGAGAGAGATAGGGGAATAGAGACGGGGAGGGCGAGACAGAGTGGGAGAGAGGGGGAGAGAGACGGAGACAGCGACGGGGAGAGCGAGGGGAAGGGGGGGTGAGACGGGGAGAGAGAAGGGGAGAGAGAGTGGGAGGGAGAGGAAGGTGCGAGGGAGGGTGAGAGAGGGGGACAGAAAGAGGGTGAGAGAGGGGGAGAGACAGGGGAGAGAGATGGGGCAGAGATTGGGGGAAGAAAGTTGGGGGAGAGAGGGGAGAGGGAGAGGGGGGAGAGGGAGGGAGAGAGAGAGGGGGAGAGAGACGGGGAGAGCGACGGGGAGAGAGGGGGAGAGACAAGGCGAGAGAGGGGGAGGGAGAGGAAGGTGCGAGGAAGGGGGAGACTGGGGGACAGAAAGGGGGTGACAGCAGGGGGGACAGAGAAGGGAGAGAGATGGGGGTGAGAGTGGGGGAAGAGCGTGGTGGAGAGAGTTGGGAAAGAGAGCGGGGAAAGAGAGTGGGGGAGAGGGAGGGGAAAGAGATGGGGAGAGCGATGGGGAGGGGGAGAGACGGGGAGAGAGAGTGGGAGGGAGAGGAAGGAGCGAGGAAGGGGAGAGAGGGGGACAGAAAGGGGGTGAGAGTGGGGGGAGAGAGAGGGGAGAAGGAGAGGGTGAGAGAGGGAGGGAGTGAGAGAGGGGGAGAGAGAGGGGAGAGATTTAGGCAACAGAGTTAGTGAAGAGTGAGACGGGGAGCGAGAGAGTTTGAGGGGTAGAGAGAGAGGGTGAGCAGAGTAGAGAGAGACGGGATAGAGAGAGGAGGTGAGAGATTGAGGTAGAGAGAGGAGAGAGGGAGGGGGAGAGGTAGAGGAGGGAGAGTGTGGAGAGAGAGGGGAGAGTGGGCTGAGAGAGAGGAGAGAGAGGCGGACAGAGGGAGGGGGAAAGAGGGAGGGGGAGAGAGGGAAGGGAGAGAAAGTGTGGGGAGAGAGTGGGGAGAGAGAGTGGGGAGAGAAAGTGGGGGGAGAGTGGTGGGGAGAGAAAGTGGGGAGAGAAAGTACGGGGAGAGAGTGGTGGTGAGAGTGGGGGAGGGAGAGAGGAGGAGAGGGAGGTTGGAGAGAAGGGGAGGGGAGAGATTGGTTAGAGGGGGAGAGTGGGGGAGAGAGAGGGGAGAGTCGGGGGTGAGAGTGAAGGAGAGACGGGGACAGAGGGAGGGGGACCGAGGGAGGGGGACAGGAGGAGTGGGACAGAAGGAGGGGGCAGAGAATGGAGGGAGAGAGAGGGGGAGAGAGAGAGGGTAGAGAACGAGGAGAGTGGGGGAGAGAGAGTGGAGAGACGGGGTGGAGAAAGAGAGGAGAGAGTGGGGGCCAGAGGGAGGGGGACAGAGGGAGGGGGACAGAGCATGAAAAGAGAGAGAATCGAGGGAGAGAGAGAGGGGGAGATGGATGGGGAGGGGGGGGAGAGAGAGGTGGAGAGAGAGTGGGGGAGAGAGTGGGGATAGAATGGTGGAGGGAGAGGGTTAGGCAGGGAGTGAGAAAGAGGGGAGAGAGTTAGGTGACAGAGTGGGGGAGAGAGTTAGTGAAGAGACAGGGGAGAGAGAGAGAGTGAGGCGTAGAGAGAGGGGGTGCGAGAGAGAGGTGCCGAGAGAGGGGCTGGGAGAGACGGTAGAGAGAAGGGGAGAGAGGAGGGGAGAGAGGGGGAAGAGAGAGAGGCGGTAGAGAGAGATAGAGAGGGGGAAGAGAGACAGGGAGGAGGAGAGAGGGGGTGAGAGAAAAGTGAGAGAGAGGGGGTGAGAGAGGGAGGGATTGAGAGAGGGAGAGAGAGTGTGGTGACAGAGTGAGGAGAGAGAGGGGCAGAGAGATAGGGGCGAGAGAGGGAGGGCAAAAGTGGGAAGGAGAGGAGGCAAGGGAAAAGGGGCAAGGGAGAGGGGGAGAGAGAAGAAGAGAGAGGCGAGAGAGAGGGGGAGAGAGTGAGTGTGGAGAGGGGGGGAGAGAGAAGAGAGAGGGCGGGACAGAGGAGGCAGAGAGCGGGTGGAGAAAGTGGGGGAAGAGAGATGGGGAGAGTGTGGGGGTGATTAAGGGGGTGAGAGAGAGAGGGAGAGAGAGGGGAGAGAGTGAGGGAAGAGAGAGGGGTGGGGGGGAGAGGGAAGGGGGAGAGAGAAGGGGAGAGAGAGGGGACGAGAGAGGGGAGAGAGGGCAGGAGAGGGGAGACAGAGAGCGGGGGGAGAAAGTGGGGGAAGAGAGATGGGGAGAGTGTGGGGGTGAGTGAGGGGGTGAGAGAGAGAGGGAGAGAGAGAGGAGAGAGAGTGGGGGAAGAGAGAGGGGGAGAGGCGTAGAGAAAGGTGGAGAGAGAGGGGAGGGGGTAGGGGGAGATACGGGAAGACAGACGGGGAGAGACGAGGGAGAGCGAGAGGGGGGTGAGAGAAGGGACAAGAGAGGAGACGAGAGTGGGTGGCGAGAGAGTGGGTTCGAGACAGGGGTGTGAGAGAGGGGGGCGAGAGAGGGGCGCGAGAGAGGGGGAGTGAGAGAGGGGCGAGAAAGGGTGAGTGAGAGAGGGGGCGAAAAAGGGAGAGAGGGGTGAGAGAGAGGGGGTGAGGGGGGAGAGGGGGAGTAGAGAGCAGGGAGAGAGAGGGGAGAGAGATGGGGAGAGATAGGGGCGGAGAGAGAGAGAGTTTGGAGAGAAAGGCGGAAGAGAGCGCGGGAGAGTGTGAGGGAGAGAGAGGGGGAGCGATAGATGGGGAGAGACAGGGTGAGAGAGAGTAAGAGAGGTTGAGAGAGGGGAGTGAGGGAGGTGAGAGAGCGGGGGTGAAAGAGCGGGGAATGAGAGACAGGGGGCAGAGAGTGGGGGAGAGAGAGGGAGGAGAGGGGGAGAGAGAGCGGGGGTGAGAGAGCGAGGGGGAGATAGACGGGGAGAGAGACAGGGGGAGGGAGATGAGAGGGGCGAGGGAAGTGGAGAGGGGGGACAGAAAGGGAGTGAGAGAGTGGCGAGAGAGTGCGGGGAGAGGGAGGGAAGAGAGAGGTGGAGAGAGAGGGGACGGGGGGGCGAGAGCAGGGAGAAGGAGAGAGATGGGAGAGAGGTGAGTGAGAGAGATGTGGGGGGAGAGACATGGGGAAAGAGAGAGTGGGGAAGAGAGAGAAGGAGAAAGAGAGAGGGGGAAGAGAGAGAAGGTTGAAAAAGGGGAGGGGGACAAGAGAGAGCGGTCAAGGGAGAGGGCGGATCGAGGAGGGGGAGAGAGAGTGGGAGAGCGCGGGGAGAGTGAGCAGGGAGAGAGAGGGGGAGAGTGAGGGGAGAGAGGGGAGAGGGGGAGAGAGGGGGAGAGGGAGGAGAGGGGGAGAGGGGGAGAGAGGGTTAACAGAGTGAGGGGAAAGAGAGAGGGGCACGGAGAGAAGGGCAGAGAGAAGGAGGGCGAAAGAGGGGAGTAGGGCCAACAGAATGGGGTCAAGGGAGGGGGGAGAGAGGGGGAGAAAGAGGGGGCAAGGAGGGGGAGAGAGAGAGAGGAGAGTGAAACAGGCAGCGAGAGGGGGAGAAAGAGAGGGGAAGGGAGAGGGGGAGAGCGAGCGGGAAAGCTAGGGGCGAGAGAGGGGGACGAGCGAGAGGGGGAGACAGAGAGGGTGTGAGAGAGAGGGGAGGGAGGGGGGAGAGAGGGAGGCGAGAGAGAGGGTCAAGATAGCGGGGAGAGAGTGAGAGGTGAATGAAATGGGCAGAGAAACGGGGAGAAAGAGAGGGGAAGGGAGAGTGGGAGAGCGAGCGGGAAAGCGAGGGGCGAGAGAGGGGACGACCAAGAGGAGGACGAGAGAGAGGGGAGACATAGAGAGTGTGAGAGAGAGGGGGAGGGAGTGGGGGAGAGAGAGGGTGGGGAGATAGAGTGCGGGAGTGAGTGGGGGGATTGAGTGGGGGGAGACAGTAGGTGTAGAGAGTGTGGGGAGAGGAGGAGAGGAGGGGTAAAGAGTGAGGGAGAGAGAGAGGGAGTGAGTGAGAGGGGGAGGGAGAGTGAGGTGACAGAGTGAGGGGGTCAAAAGAGGGGGCGAGAGAGCGGGAGAGATGGAGGGGAGAGAGGGAGGGGGAGAGATGGAGGGGGAGAGAAGGACGGGGAGAGAAGGACGGGGAGAGAAGGAGGGGAGAGGGAGGGGGAGAGACAGGGGGCAGAGAGAGAGTGTGGGGAGACAGGGGGAGAGGGAGGGGCGAGAGAGAGATTGGGAGAGAGAGAAAAAGGTGAGAGAGTGAGGCAAGAGAGGGGGCAAGAGATGGGGAAAGAGAGAGGGGGAGAGAGAGAGGGAGAGAGCGAGAGAGAGAGGGTGAGGAGGGAGAGGCGGAGACAGAGGGTGGGGGAGAGGGATGGGAGAAGCGGGGAGGGGGAAGACAGAGAGCGGGGGAGAGAGTGGGGAAGAGAGAGGGAGATGGAGATCGAAGAGACAGAGAGAGGTGAGAGGGAAGATGGTGAGGGGAGAGATAGAGGGGAGAGAGAGGAGAGAGAGACGGGGTAGAGAGACAGGGGTAGAGAAATAGGGGTAGAGAGAGGGGAGTATTGAGAAGGATAGAGACAGAGTGTGGAGAGAGAAGGGGGCGAGAGAGAGGGGCGAGAGAGGGGGAGAGAGTGAGGGGGAGAGAGAGAGGGGGAGAGAGGGAGGGGGAGAGAGAGAGGGGGAGAGAGGGGTGAGAGAGGGGGAGAGAGTGGGAGAGAGTGGGAGAGAGCGAGGGGAGAGGGGACGAGAGAGCGTGGGAGAGAGAGAGGAGAGAGAGGGGGAGAGAGAGGTGGGGAGAGAGAGAGGTGAGGGAGATAGAGAGGTAAGTGAGAGGGAGGTGGGGCACAGAGAGGTGGGGGAAGAGAGAGGGGAAGAGAGAGCGAGGGAAGAGAGAGGGGAAGAGAGACGGGGAAGATAAGGGGAGAGACAAGAGGAGAGATAAGGGGGAGAGATAAGGGGAGAGATTGGGGAGAGACTGGGGGAGAGATTGGGGAGGGATTTGGCGAGAGATTGGGGAGAGATAGGGAAGAGATAGCGGGAGAGATGGGGAGAGAGAAGGGGAAACAGAAGGGGAAAGATAGGGGAGAGAAAGGGGTTAGAGAGAGATGGATTAGAGAGAGAGAATGGGAGAGAAAAGGGTCGAGTGCAGGGGTTGAGAGAGGGGGTCGAGAGAGGGGGTCGAAAGAGGGGGTCGAGTGAGGGGGTCGAGAGAGGGGGTCAAGTGAGGGGGTCGAAAGAGGGGGTCGAGAGAGGGGGTCAAGAGAGGGGGTCGAGAGAGGGGGTCGAGTGAGGGGGTCGGATGGGTCGTGAGAGGGTGGTCGAGAGAGGGGAGTCGAGTGAGGGGAGTCGAGTGAGGGCTTTCGACGGGAGTGGTCGTGAGAGGGGTGTCGAGAGAGGGGATCCAGTGAGGGGGTCGAGAGGGGGGTCGAGAGAAGGGGGTTGAGAGAGGGGGGTCGAGAGACGGGGTCGATTGAGGGGCTCGAGTGAGTGGGTCGAGAGAGTGGGTCGATAGGGGGAGAGTGAGGGGAGGGGGAGAGACAGGGGTTAGAGAGCGGGGTGAGAGAGAGGGGGGAGAGAGAGGAGGGACAGAGTGGGGGAGAGAGAGTGGGGAGAGAGAGAGTGGGGGTGAGGGGGCAGAGAGAGGGGTCAGAGATGGGGGAGAAAATGAGAGAAAGTGGAGAGAGAGAGTGAGGGGTGAGAGAAGGGGAGAGTGAGGAGCGAGCAAGAGAGACAGGCGAGAGAGGGGGTGAGCGAGAGAGAGAGAGGTGCAAGTGTGAGTGAGTGAGTGAAGGGACGGAAATGAGAGAGTCTGAGAGATCGAGAGAGAAAGAGTGCGATAAGTGGACAAGAGAGAGAAGGTGAGAGAGGGGCTGAGAGAGAGAATGAGAGTGAGAGGGTGAGAGATAGAGAGTGAGGGAGTGAGAGGGGATCGAGAAAAAGAGACAGAGAGTCAGAGAGAGTCAGAGAGAGATGTATCAGTGAGGACCAGTACAGAAGAGGTGAAAGCAGGACCCTCACAAGGTGGTGCGAATGAAGCCTAGAATGTTGCTGTTCCTTGCCCAGCTCTGTATCTATGTCCTGTCTTCAAGGTCTGAATATAGAAGTCTACTGCCTCCACCCTGTGCTGTTTACTGTGAGTGATCTTACCGGCTGCAGGATTTACTGAAGGCTCCAGACCTCCCTCTCCATCTCTCTCTGGCTGACCAAGCGTCTTTGATGTGGTTATGGACGAGACAGGAGTTAGGAATTCGGCTGAGACAGGAACATCCTGAGTACCTACAGGAGATCGGGAAGCAGACAGAATGGGAAATTAGACTGATGCAGTCAGAGTTACACATGGAGGATGGCACTGAGTCCCACAGAGATCTGGAAAATCCCAGTCTCCATCCCTGGCCTGTGCTGCTGCGTCTCTCTGGAGTGGGGAATTCTGTTGGCTCAGGATCTGGAATAGCTGCAAGAGCGAGAGAAGTTGACAGAGGAAGCAATTAGAGCCACACAGTGAGGGATACCACATGGAGAGAGATTGAGTGATATCACCAGAGTGCAGCACGGTATCAGGATCACACAATGGTCATGATGAAAGGGTTGTGATTCATGGTGCACTGGGATGAGTACTCACTGACGGGTGAGCTATGAGTGGGACAGGTGATGGCCTCGTGTTATTTTCACCCAACTGTTCATCCAGATGTTAATGTTGTGTTTAATTCACTCATGGGATGTTGCTGTCTTTGGCTGGCCAGCATCGCATGCCCACCCCGAGCTGCCCTTGAGCTGAGTGTCCAGTATACCCATCTAACTACCTAATATCCTTTCAGGAAGGAAATCTGTTATAGGCAGCAGGTCTGGCCTACACATGTTCCAGTTCCAGAGCGATGGGGTTGACTCTAAACACCTCTTGTAATGATCCAGCAAAACACTCAGCTCAAGGGCAGCTCGGGGTGGGCATGCGATGCTGGCCAGCCAAAGACAGCAACATCCCATGAGTGAATTAAACACAACATTGCTGGGACCAGGGTCCTGGCCAATCATGTCGGTAGGCTTATGGACAGGACTTTCAGCTGACAGAGAGGTTGCAGGGCCAGGGTTCAGGTGAAAGGAGCTTTCCAAATCCAAAGAGAAATGGCAATGTAGCTGAAAACAAGCAGAAAGGAACAGGAAGAGACAGAGTTTAACTGAAACTGTACATCAGTGAATTGGACTGTGACAAGAAATTGTGGAAAGAGTCAATCGTAATGTACTTTTTTTGGACTGGCTAAAGTCTCTGCAATAAGGTCTCTGGTACAGAGATAAACGAGGTTTAGTGGTGACACTGTGAACAAAAGGTGGAACATGAATATTCTATTGTCCACCTCCTTGAGGGGTGTCAGGGAGTGCAGGATGGGTAACCCTGACAGTAATGGGGAACAAAGGCAGTACAGAGAAAGCATTTGGCCTCAGATGATGAAGCTGAATCAGTCTGAATGCAGATTCTGGGTAGCACGTGTCAAAAACACAAGCAGGAGAAGAGTTTAGAGGCTGCCGAACAGCATTTCATTGCTCAACCCTGTTACACATTCCAATGAATTCCTGTGTAACGCAAAGGCACTGTGATCATTTTGGGAGATTTCAGTCTTTGTATAATCTGGGACAGTCACATTGGCAAAAGTGATGTTATCGGAACTCCTCTTTGAATGTTTCTGTCAGTGTTTGTTTGAATAACACGTTGTGCAAACGGCCAGGGACGTGACTATCTCAGATCGACCGTTGGGTGATGACGCTGAGGGAAGGAGTAATGTCACACTAAGATATCCTCTGGGAAATTGCAGTATAGTGGAATTTAGTGAGATGATGGATGTTTAAAGTGACCATAAAGCACACCCTACAATCACAACCAAAGCCATTGACATGTTCTTGAGAGGAGAACTGACCAAGGTAAACAAGGGAAACAGTGAAGTGTATGGCTGGTAATGGACAGTGGAAAACATTTACAGTCATAGGGATGTACAGCACAGAAACAGACCCTTCGTTGTCCAACTCATCCACGCCACCCACATATCCTAACATAATCTCGTCACATTTGCCAGCACTTGGCCCGAATCCCTCTCAACCCTTCCTGTTCGTATACCCATCCAGATGCCTTTTAAATGCAGTTACTCTACCAGTCTCCACCACTTCATCTGGCAGTTCATTCCATACACGCATCACCCTCCACATTAAAATGTTATCCCTTATGTTCCTTTTATATCTTTCCCCTCTCACCCTCAACCTCGGCCCTCCAGTTCTGGACCACCCCACCCCAAGGAAAAGACCTTGTCTGTTAAACCTAACCATGCCTCTCATGGATTTATAAACCTCCATATGGGTTACCCCTCTGCCTCAGACATTCCAGGGAAAACAGCCCCAGCCCATTTAACCTCTCCCTTTAGCTCAAATCCTCCAATCCTGTCAGCATCTTTGTAAATCTTTTCTGAACCCTTTCAATTTACACAATATCCTTCCGACAGGGAGGAGACAAGAATTGCATGCAATATTCCTCCCAGGCTTATCCAATGTCCTGTTTTGCCACAACATGACCTCCCAACTCATCTACTCAATGCCCTGATCAGTAAATGCAAGCATACCAAAGACCTTCTTCACTATCCTATCGACCCACAATTCTCCTTTCAAGGAACAATGAACCTGCTCTCCAAGGTCTCTCTGTTCAGAAACACTCCCTGGGACCTTAACATGAAGTGTATAAATCCTGCAAAGAGTTGCTTTGCCAAAATGCAGCAGCACCCATTTATCTGAATGAAGCTCCATCTGCCACTCCTCAGCCCATTAGCCCATCAGTTCACCATCCCGTTGTAATGTGAAGTAACATTCTTCACTGTCCACTACACCTCCAATTTTGGTGTCATCTGCCAACTTACTAACTATACCTGCTATGTTCACATCCAAATCATTTATATAATTAATGGAAAGTAGTGGACGCAGCACCGATCCTTGTGGCACTCCACTGGTCACAGGTCTCCAGTCTGAAAAAACAAACCTCCACAACCATCCTCTGTCGTCTACCTTTGTGCCAGTTCTGTATCCAAATGGCTGGTTTTCCCTGTATTCCATGAGATCTATCCTTGCTGTCCAATCTCCCATGTGGAAACTTTTCGAATACCTTACTGAAGTCCATATCACTCACACCCACCGCTCTGCCCTCATCAATCCTTTTGTTACTTCTTCAAAAAACTCAATATCTTGAGACATGATTTCCCACGTACAAAGCAATGCTGACTATCCCCAATGAGACATTGCCTTTGTAAACACATGTAATTCCTGTCCCTCATGTATCCGTCTTTCAACGTGCCCATGACTGACGTCAGGCGAACCAGTCTGTAGTTCCCTGGCATGTCCTGACCACCCGTCTTAAACAGTAGCACCACGTTAGCCCCACCTCCGGTCATCTGGTACCTCACCTGTGTCTATCGATGATACAAATATTTCAGCACGGGGCACAACAATCACTTCTCTAGCTTCCCACAGAGATCGAGAGTATACCTGATAAGGTCCTGGGGACTTATCCGCCTTTAACCATTTCAAGACATCCAAAACTTCCTCCTCTGTAATGTGGATATTTTGCAAGATGACATCATCGATTTCCCAAAGATATTTCCCAAACCATCATTCTATTCTATATCTTCCTGGTCCTTCTCCACAGGAAATACTTGTTCAGTATGTCCACCATCTCCTGCAGCTCCACGTGCAGGCTGTCTTGATCTTTGAGGGGCCTTATTCTCTCCTCAGTGACCCTTTTGTCCTTTATGGAATTGTAAAAACATTTTGGATTCTCCTTAAACCTATTTGCCAAAGCAATCTCATGTCCCCTTTTTGCCCTCCTGATTTCCCTCTGTCCCGAAACAACACTGCACTCTCCCCCTCCCTGACTGATCCCTACCCAACACTGCACTCACCCCCTCCCTGACTGATCCCTACCCAACACTACACTCACCCCCTCCCTGACTGATCCCTACCCAACACTGCACTCACCCCCTCCCTGACTGATCCCTACCCAACACTGCACTCACCCCCTCCCTGACTGATCCCTACACAACACTGCAATCTCCCCCTCCCTGAGTGATCCCTACCCAACACTGCAATCTCCCCCTCCCTGACTGATCCCTACCCAACACTGCACTCACCCCCTCCCTGACTGATCCCTACACAACACTGCAATCACCCCCTCCCTGACTGATCCCTACCCAACACTGCAATCTCCCCCTTCCTTACTGATACCTACACAACTCTGCACTCACCACACCCCCCCCCCCCCACTCCCCCCCCCCCCCCCCCCCCCCCGCCGGAAGGTTAGATCGCACGGAATCCAGGGGGCATTGGCAAACTGGGTACACAATTGGCTTGATGGTAGGAAGCAGAGGGTAATAGTCAGACTGAAGGCCTGTGACTAGTGGTGTGCCTCAGCGGTCACAGAATCATAGAATACCTCCTCTGTGGAAACAGGCCCTTCGGCCCAACATGTCTCCTGGCCCTCTGAAGATTATTCCACCCTAACCCATTCCCTTACACTGTTACTCTATATTTACCCCTGACTAACACAATTTACTTACACATCCATGAACACTATAGGCAATTGAGCATGGCTAATTTACCTGACCTGCACATCTTTGGATTGTGGGAGGAAACCGGAGCACCCAGAGGAAACCCACGCAGACATGGGGAGATGGTACAAACTCAGTTGGTGTGGCATAGTGGCTCAGTGGATGGCACTGTTGCCTCACAGTGCCAGGGACCCGGGTTCGACCCCAGCCCCCGGTGATTGTCTGTGTGGAGTTTGCACATTCTCCCCGTGTCTGCGTGGGTTTCCTCCGGGTGCTCCGGTTTCCTCCCACAGTCCAAAAATGGACAGGTCAGGTGAATTGGCCAGGCTAAATTGCTCATAGTGGTAGGTGCATTCGTCCTGGGTAAGTATTGGGCAGGGAGAATAGCTCTGGTGGGTTACTCTTCGGCAGGTCGGTGTGGATTTGTTGGGCCGAATGGCCTGTTTCCATACTGTAGGAAATCTAACCCTAACAGGATCTAACCCATACAGAGTATCCTGTGAGGTTGGAATTGAACCCAGATCCACGGTGTGTGGGGTAGCAGTGTTAACCACTGAGCCACTGTGACGCTGAGCTGGTCAGTGCTAGGCCCATTGCAGTTTGTTATTGATATCAATGATTTGGATGAGGATGTTTAAGGCACATGATTAGTAAGTTTGCAGGTTACACTAAAATAAGTGAGGAAGGTTCTCAGCAATTGCAACAGGGCCTTGAACAGCTGGGAATTGGGCTGAGAAATGGCAAATGGAGGTTAATACAGACAAGGGCGAGATTGAGCATTTTGGAAAGTCACATCAAGACAGGGGTTTCATGCTGAATGGTAGGGCCTGAAGGAGTGTAGTGGAACAGAGGGACCTTGGATTCTAGGAGCACGGCTCTCTGAACTCAGGGAGACGGGGCAGTGAAGAAGGCTTTTGGCACACTGGGCCCTTCATCAGTCTGAGCATGGAATATCGAAGTTGGGCAGTTCTGTTGCAGTTGTACAGGATTCAGTTTTGGCCACCTTGCTATCGGAAGGATGTTATTAAACTGGAAAGAGTGCAGACGAAATTTACAAGGATGTTGCCAGAACTCAACTAGACAGTTGTAGAGAGAGGTTGGACAAGCTAAGGCATTGCCTTTAATGTGCAGGCGACTGAGGGGTGTCCTTATAGTGGTGTATAAGATCATGGGAGGCATGGGAATGCACTCAGTCTTTATCCAAGGCTTGGGACATCGAGGACGAAAGGGCATCAGTTTAAGGTGAAAGGGGTAAGATTAAAAGTGAACCCGAGGGAAACCCTTTACTCCAGAGGGTGATACACATACAGAATGAACTACCAGTGGAAGTAGTCAAGGAGGATACATTTAATAACATTTAAAAGGCACTTGGACAAATACATGTAGAGGAACATATTGGAAGGATATGGGTCAAATGCAGGGAAACGGGGTTAGTGTGGATGGGCCAGTTTGGGCCAAAGAGCCAGTATCCATGCTGAAGAACTCTATGACTCTATGAGTGTACCCAGGTGTCCCACAATACAGAAGCAGCTAAAGCAACACGAACACGAGCCGGTACAAATGTGAAACAGTCCGGCAGAATTTGGCAGGAAGCCAGCCTAGCCGTTCAGCGAAGGATTCCTGGTACAGGAGCTGTGGTTAGAAGCCCAGAGAGAGCTGGGGAAGGAAGCTAGAAAGCTCACTCCACTGCCGATAGCCTGGAGGACCCCCGGCTGGGATAAGGCAGCTGGGATCCTGTCACCCCAGGGAAAGTGACCGAGCTCGGTCTCCGACACAATGAGCAGGGCAGAACATTGCAGGAAAATCTCACCCACATGGGACTGCTCCAGTTACAATTGGGAAGAGCCCAATCTTGTGAAAGGAGGGTCTCTGGGGATGGGGAGGCAGCCTCAGGTTGCATTGACAATCTGGAAGGACAGTGTATGAGCTCCAAACAGCTGCATGGGTCCTGTACACCTGCAACACGGAGCAACACACATCAGGCCCTATTAGGAGGTGCCAGGAGCAAATACAATGCCAAGGGAACCAGGGCTCCTGCTAGAATGGGATAATGTGTGCCTTTGGGGTTCTTCCTCCCCAGGGAGATAATTACAGGCCCCACACTGACGCACCCACACCCGCCCACCGATGGGAACTCCCACTGCCATTCTTCCAGGTAACTGCACCTTTTGCCCCCAGCTCTGACCCACAGCCGAACTCAGAATCCATGAATACTGTGGTTACCCAGTGTCAAACAGCTGATGGTCTCACTCCGTACACAACAGCCAGTCCAGGCACCCAGCTGGTGGGCAGCACCAAAGAGATCCCATCTCTGACCCAGATACATGTTTGGATGAGATTGACCGAAAGTCTGTCATACACAGAGTGGACGCTGAGGAGCAAACCAAATTAATCACCATTTGCCTTAGTCCAGCAGGCCATTCAGCCCTCCCTGAGGGCCAACAGCTAGGGAGGGACATCCATGATGAGATGAAGGCAGCGGTCCTCACTGCTCGAGGGCAGGATAAGGCAGACCCTGCAAAGGCGCTGCATAAATGCAGAACAACAACCTGGGGAATGACCCTCCCCTCCCCCCGTCAGCTTCATCTAGAAACTCTGGGTCCAATTTGTCTGGAATTTTGGGGCTATGACCTGCACCTCTCTTAGCGATGAGAAACTGGGCCCAAACCTTTGCCTCCCATGTATCAGAAAGAAGGAGGGACACCTGGGATTCGAACCCTCAGACGCCCCCTGGAATGAGGCTTGGGCCCTCTGCTAATTAATTGCTGAATAGGAAATAGATTTTAGGGATTTCCACATTGTGGTACAGAGGCTCAGGGATCACAGGCGATGAGTGCGGTTTCCTCAAATACGGGTGTATGGTAGTGAGCTATTGAGCACCAGCCCAGACAAGGGGTCAGAGTTCAAACAGTGATATCCCAGAAAGCCAACCAAGGAGAATTCCTCAGGAACAAAATTAAAAACAGACTGAGACCAGGAGTGAAGGCTCCTCTCCCATCTTGTCCCACACACACCAGGCTCTCGCCATGGACTAGTCACTAAACCCACAGGCAATACCTTGTTCACTAACATTTATCACAAACTGATGCCAATCATAATGAATGCATCAGGGAGACAGTAACCAGAGTAGTGTCCTTCCCCATTAAAATGATTATGTTGCCACCTGACCCACAGGATAAGGGGGTGAGGGACAGGGAAATATGAGGAAAAGCCCACAACAGCAATTTGCAGATGAAAGAAAAGGGAATTCCTTGATGATTTAGCCACAGTATATAAGTCCACTCCCAGGGCAGGAGTGTTACCGGTCAGTATGCTGACTTGGCTAATTTGGAGAATAAGCTCAGGATCCTGACCCAACAACTCTCTAATGAGCCTGAGAAAGACTGAACACAGAAAACCCAGAAGAGACCATGGGACAACTAGTGGAGAATCAGGTTACCCATCACTTAGTGACCAGACGGGAGGGTCATGCCAACGCGATTAGCCAGATCACCAACGGCCCAAAAAGAGATGACGGCGAGCAGTAAAA
Source organism: Chiloscyllium plagiosum (assembly GCF_037043375.1). NCBI lineage: Eukaryota > Metazoa > Chordata > Chondrichthyes > Orectolobiformes > Hemiscylliidae > Chiloscyllium > Chiloscyllium plagiosum. The sequence goes on from NW_028270167.1 coordinate 55,030,227, forward strand.
CCACACCCTGTGCAGTATCTACGGTAACGTGATGGTGGTACAGCTGAGGGAGGAGCTCAGGCAGGCCATCCCGGGTTAGTGACAAGCAGCGTAAATATGTGTTCCAGGAGAACACCCACACCAACATCTCTCACTGTCAGTGACAGCAGCTCACCAAGGGCTGGGTTAATGACAGCTGTAAGGACACTCTCATTGGGACACTCGGTTTGGTGCAAGGTGTGGGATATAGGTAAAGTAGTGTTATTTCTGCAATTATAATTATTTATACAAGGTAAATGCACTCACACCAGTGTATAATTGTTTCAACCAAGAGCTGAGGAAAAAGAATAAAAACTATGTGGAGGAAATATATAATTGTTTTTGTATTAACTAAAATGTGCATACACGAATGAAATGTGCCTGCTAACAATGGTAGACAAATAGATAAGGTGCTGTGAGGATGTAGGTTAAGCCAGATATGCTTGTACAAACAGTAGTTATAAACATCTGTTTCCCACTTTTGCAAAAACACAAAAACAAACCCCAATTAAAAGGTCATAAGGATCAGTATGGTTGGGGAAAGGGAGGGAATGTCACAAGTGAGGAAAGTAGATAATAGTGAAGGAGGATATACCTAACAATGGGCCACAGCAGGATGTGGTGAAATGGTCAAGTAAAACTTGGACTTTGTTATGCACAAGGCCGGATAAGACAAGAGATAAACATTAGTAATGGGCACCAGGTTTGGAGTAGTGAATCCTACATAAGGTATGTACTTGCCTCTGCGTGCCCTATTCCAGGCACCATGCTTGCAAGCGTCTAATAAACATACTGATTGCTTCAGATCTTGTCTCGGACAGAAATTATTGAAGTGAGTGATCTTTGTTTCTCACACCAAGTGACAAAGTTAGGATGAAATCCAAATTATGGGAGTTGTACAAAACTGGTATTTGTTTGGGTTACCATGAATCCATCCTACATACTGTGGAGATAGAGGGAACAGGGACCACTCCTAAGTAAATGTGAAGGAACAGGCCATACTATCACATGCCCAGCGCCTGTCATCCATGAATTTGGCTCCTCTCCCATCAAGCTGTGGCCCTAACTGCACTCATCTTGATATATCTTGGGGTATTGGTGGTTATGATTGCAGGTTGCAACAGATGGGTACCATCATTATGCATAATGCCTGGACACACTCACAGGGGCTATAAGGCTGATAGAATTCTCAGGGAATTCTACTCAGGAGAGAATTCCAGGATTTTGAGCCATCAGTTCTGATTCCCTTGTATTTATTCTGATCACTGTCTATGCATAACAATTCTGTACATATTATTGGAATGCTTTATTTTTTTGTAGAAGCAGTTAGGAGAGCCACTGTCGCTCACTGGTCAGCACTGTTGTCTCACAGCGCCAGAGACCTGGGCTTGATTCCACCCTCGAGCGACTGTCTGTGTGGAGTTTGCACGTTCTCCCCGCATCTGCATGGGTTTCCTCCCACAGTCCAAAGATGCGCGTGTTAGACAAATTGGCCATGTAAAATTGCCCATAGTTTCTAGGGATATTCAGGCAAGTTGAATAGTCATGGGTAATGCAGGGTTTCAGGGATATCATGGGGGTGGTGGAATCTGATTTGGATTCTCTTCCGAGGGTAATTGTGGACTCGATGGGCTGATGGGCCTATTTCTGCTGTGTAGGGATTCTATGATTCATTTCTTTCATATCACTTATCAGCCATATGATGATAGGTTTGACCAATGTACATAATGGCTTTTGCTCAGACAGCTGGCTACTCTGACAACAAGCATACCCAGCGTTTAAAATCAGGTTTGCAATTCATTGTATAACCGTCTTTCCATCTAAATGGATGAGTTGGGGGAAATGTCACAACCTCCTGGCTAAAACACAGATAGACAGCCAAGGTATATTGGCCAAGTAAATCTCCCAAATCACAAAACCCGCACACCAGGCACAGCGCAAACACAGCAGCCAAGTGGAAATGTCATCAGCATAATGTAAAAGGCAACAGTTCTCCAGGACAGACATATCCCGAACAACATCTGCACCAAACAAAGGAGGGCCCAGACAGGAAGCTACCGGGTCCTGCTACACAAACAAACTAACAGTAACAAGCCATCCAAATGGTTGGAAATATCTCAAACTATTAGCCAATTCTCCTAATTGGCCAGAACTACAGAAAGTTCCGGAAAACCATCCAGAAATGAACACAAACAGGGTTCACCTGCAAACTGATTTCTTGAATCTTCTGGAGGCCATCTGAGGAGACCAGCATGGCAAGAGACAGACAGACAGACACAGAGAGAAAGCAGCTTCGCAGACCCAAAGACAGAACCAGAGAGGGAGAGATAAAGACAGTTTGAAGCAAACCCCAGAAACATGGGAGAGAGGGAGTGTGCAAAACCATTGAGAGAGAGATAGAGCTGGAAACAACTGGGATAATGTGTGTCACCGCTTCAGTCTGTCCATGCTTTGACTCCTGTTTGATTCAGTTTGACCGTCCTTCTCTCCCTCTCTCTGTCCTTCTCTCTCTGCCTATCTCTCTCTCTCACTCACTGCCTTTTTCTCACTCTCCCTTTCCCTGTCTCTCTCTGCCCATCTTACTCTCATCTCTGTCCCCACTCTCTTGATCACTCTCTCTTTTTCTTACCCTCCCTTTCTCTCTCTTCCCTATTTCAGACCTGAAAGTGCTCACCCAGTTTTGAACCCCCTCAAAGATATCTTGCCCCTCATTTTCACTGTCCTCCAAAATTTATCCCCATTCCCAAATATCTTCCCTCCCAAGTAGTTGCCTCACCAAATGTGCCCCACTCAAATATTTTGCTGCCCCCAACATTGCTGTGAGCCCCACTCCCTGGAACAGAGGGAGTTGAGTGGAAAAGTGTGGAGCTGGAAAAGCCCAGCAGGTCAGGCCTGAACCATCGATTCTCCTTCCTGACCTGTTGTGCTTCCCCAGCTCCACACTTTGTGACTCTGACTCTCCAGCAACTGCAGTCCTCACTTTCTCACACCGGTAAATGAGTCTGGGTTAACTGACTGGCCTGTGATTGTTTTAATGTACAGCAAGATCCCAGTCCCAGAATTACAGAAGATTTGCATCACAGATGGAATCCTTTCTGCCCATTATGCCCCCTCCCCCATTAAATGATCCTGGACTTGTTCACGATCCTCAGGATTGGTCTCTGAATGGCCTCATTGACTATCCTTCATGTGGAGACCTCTTTTCTGCCCTGTCTGAGACTTTGCATCACATGCTATCCCTCCCTCCATCTCTCTCTGACAACAGCCGCTCCTTTCTCCACAAACCCCAAAACCCCATCAAACCATCCCCCTCTCTCTGGCTGTCCGACTCCGTCCTTGTCCCCACTTTCCCCCTCCCCATGAAGACTCACAGCCCCTGGGCTGGAGGACATAGTGCAGAGACTAATTCACCTTTTGACTGACTGCTGTAATGCACAGAAAGATCCCACTCTGAAACCATCGCCAATTACACACATATACTTCTCCCTCCATATACGTCCTTCTCTCTCTCTCCCTCTCTCTCTCACTCTGTCCTTCTCTCACTCTCACTGTCTCCTTGACTCTCACTGCCCATCTCTCTCTCCACACTTACTCCATCTTCACTCTCTCCATGTCTCTCTCTCTTTTTGTCACTCTCCCTTTCTCTTTTTCTCTATTTCAGATTCACTCAGAAAAGTACTCCATGTTCCTTCCAGTCATCCCCTCCCCACAGTTGGGGTAAATCCTGGGAGAGGAGAAAGTGAGGTCTGCAGATGCTGGAGATCAGAGCTGAAAATGAGTTGCTGGAACAGCGTAGCAGGTCAGGCAGCATCCAGGGAACAGGAGAATCAGCGTTTTGGGCATAAGCCCTTCTTCAGGAATGAGGAAAGTAGGTCCAGCAGGCTAAGATAAAAGGTAGGGAGGAGGGACTTGGGGGAGGGACGTCGGAAATGTGATAGGTGGAAAGAGGTCAAGGTGAGGGTGATAGGTCAGACTGGGGTGGGGGCGGAGAGGTCAGGAAGAAGATTGCAGTTTAGGAAGGCGGTGCTGAGTTCGATGGATTTGACTGAGACAAGGTGGGGGGAGGGAAAATGAGGAAACTGGTGAAATCCGAGTTCATCCCTTGTGGTTGGAGGGTTCCTAGGTGGAAGATGAGGCGCTCTTCCTCCAACCGTCATGTTGTTGTGGTCTGGCGATGGAGGAGTCCAAAGACCTGCATATCATTGGTGGAGTGGGAGGGGGAGTTGAAGTGTTGAGCCACAGGGTGGTTGGGTTGGTTGGTCCGGGTGTCCCAGAGGTGTTCTCTGAAATGCTCCGCAAGTAGGCGGCCTGTCTCCCCAATACAGAGGAGGCCACATCGGGTGCAGAGGATGCAATAGATGATATGTGTGGAGGTGCAGGTGAACCTGTGGCGGATATGGAAGTTTCCTTTTGGGCCTTGGAGGGAGGTGAGGGGGGAGGTGTGGGCGCAAGTCTTGCACCTCCTGCGGTTGCAGGGGAAGGTGCCGGGAGTGGAAGTTGGGTTGGTGGGGGGTGTGGATCTGACGAGGGAGTCACGGAGGGAGTGGTCTTTACGGAATGCTGATAGGGGAGGGGAGGGAAATATATCCTTGGTGGTGGGGTCTGTTTGGAGGTTGCGGAAATGATGGCGGATGATACGCTGTACATGGAGATTGGTGGGGTGGTAGGTGTGGACCAGTGGGGTTCTGTCCAGCTCCAGCCCCACACCAGGTCCCAGGTCCTAGCTCCCAGCCCTGCCGAGTTTTCACCATCCCTCCAGACCTACCCCTGTCTGAGGATGAAAGATCAGTCCTCAGCAGAGGCCTCACCTTCATTCCCCTACGCTCCCGGATTAATGAGTTCAACACACGGCGTGACATCGAACAATTCTTCCGCCGCCTTCGCCTCCGTGCCTACTTCTTCAACCTAGACTCTCGCCCACCCTCTGACGACCCCTTCTCAACCCTCCAACACACCCCATCCACCTGGATACCCCGTGCTGGCCTCCTACCTGCCCTCGACCTCTTCATAGCAAACTGCCGCCGCGATATTAACCGCCACCTGAACTCCCCCACCCCTCCCACCCACTCCAACCTCTCACCCTCGGAACGCGCAGCCCTCCACTCCCTCCGTTCCAACCCCAACCTCACCATCAAACCAGCTGACAAGGGAGGCGCGGTAGTAGTTTGGCGCACTGACCTTTACACCGCTGAGGCCAAACGCCAGCTCGCAGATACCTCCTCCTACCGTCCCCTTGACCATGACCCCACCCCCCACCACCAAACCATCATCTCCCAGACCATCCATAACCTCATCACCTCAGGGGACCTCCCATCCACCGCCTCCAACCTCATAGTCCCACAACCCCGCACCGCCCGCTTCTACCTCCTGCCCAAAATCCACAAACCTGACTGCCCCGGACGACCCATCGTCTCAGCCTGCTCCTGCCCAACCGAACTCATCTCGGCATACCTCAACACGGTCCTGTCCCCCTTAGTCCAAGAACACCCCACCTACATTCGGGACACCACCCATGCCCTCCACCTCCTCCATGATTTTCGCTTCCCCGGTCCCCAACGCCTTATCTTCACCATGGACATCCAGTCCCTGTACACCTCCATCCCCCATCACGAAGGACTCAAAGCCCTCCGCTTCTTCCTTTCCCGCAGTACCCTTCCACTGACACCCTCCTTCGACTGACGGAACTGGTCCTCACCCTGAACAACTTCTCTTTCCAATCCTCCCACTTCCTCCAAACGAAAGGAGTAGCCATGGGCACCCGCATGGGCCCCAGCTATGCCTGCCTCTTCGTAGGATATGTGGAACAATCCATCTTCCGCAATACACTGGCCCCACCCCCCACCTTTTCCTCCGCTACATCGATGACTGTATTGGTGCCGCCTCGTGCTCCCACGAGGAGTTTGAACAGTTCATCCACTTCACCAACACCTTCCACCCCGACCTCAAATTCACCTGGACAGTCTCAGATTTCTCCCTCCCCTTCCTAGACCTTTCTGTTTCTATCTCAGACGACCGAATCAACACGGACATCTACTACAAACCGACCGACTCCCACAGCTCCCTGGACTACACCTCCTCCCACCCTGCCCCCTGTAAAAACGCCATCCCATTCTCCCAATTCCTTCGACTCCGCCGCATCTGCTCCCAGGAGGACCAGTTCCAAAAACGCACAACCCAGATGGCCTCCTTCTTCAAGGACCGCAATTTCCCCCCCGACGTGGTCGACGATGCCCTCCACCGCATCTCTTCCACTTCCCGCTCCTCCGCCCTTGAACCCCGCCCCTCCAACCGCCACTAGGACAGAACCCCACTGGTCCTCATCTACCACCCCACCAATCTCCATGTACAGCGCATCATCCGCCGTCACTTCCGCCACCTCCAAACGGACCCCAGCACCAAGGATATATTTCCCTCCCCTCCCCTATCAGCATTCCGTAAAGACCACTCCCTCCGTGACTCCCTCGTCAGATCCACACCCCCCACCAACCCAACCTCCACTCCCGGCACCTTCCCCTGCAACCGCAGGAGGTGCAAGACTCCCACACCTCCCCCCTCACCTCCCTCCAAGGCCCCAAAGGAAACTTCCATATCCGCCACAGATTCACCTGCACCTCCACACATATCATCTATTGCATCCTCTGCACCCGATGTGGCCTCCTCTATATTGGGGAGACAGGCCGGCTACTTGCGGAGCGTTTCAGAGAACACCTCTGGAACACCCGGACCAACCAACCCAACCACCCTGTAGCTCAACATTTCAATTCCCCCTCCCACTCCACCAAGGATATGCAGGTCTTTGGACTCCTCCATCGTCAGACCACAGCGAAACGACGGTTGGAGGAAGAACGCCTCATCTTCCGGCTAGGAACCCTCCAACCACAAGGGATGAACTCGGATTTCACCAGTTTCTCATTTCCCCTCCCCCCACCTTGTCTCAGTCAAATCCATCAAATTCAGCACCGCCTTCCTAACCTGCAATCTTCTTCCTGACCTCTCCGCCCCCACCTCAGTCTGACCTATCACCCTCACCTTGACCTCTTTCCACCTATCACATTTCCGACGCCCCTCCCCCAAGTCCCTCCTCCCTACCTTTTATCTTAGCCTGCTGGACAAACTTTCCTCATTCCTGAAGAAGGGCTTATGCACGAAACGTCAATTCTCCTGTTCCCTGGATGCTGCCTGACCTGCTGGGCTTTTCCAGCAACACATTTCCAGCACCAATCTCCCCCTGTCTGACATAAACCAGCCCCACAGTCACTGACACCAATCTCCCCGTGTCTGATATACACAAGCCCCACAGACACTGACACCAATCACCCCCTGTCTGATAAAAACCAGACCCACAGTCACTGACACCAATATCCCCCTGGATGATATAAACCAGACCCACAGTCACTGACAACAATATCCCCCTGTCTGATATAAACAAAACCACAGTCACTGACACCAATCTCCCCCTGTCTGATATAAACCAGACCCACAGTCACTGGCACCAATCTCCCCCTGTCTGATATAAACAAAACCACAGTCACTGACACCAATCTCCCCCTGTCTGATAAAAACCAACCCAAAGTTAATGTCACCAAACACCCCTTGTCTGATATAAACCATCCCCACAGACACTGACACCAATCCCCCCCAGTCTGATATAAACCAGCCCCACAAACACTGACACCAATCACCCCCTGTCTGATATATACCAGTCCCACAAACACTGACAACAATCTCCCCCTGTCTGATATAAACCAGTCTAACAGTCACTGACACCAATATCCCCCTGTCTGATATAAACAAAACCACAGTCACTGACACCAATCTCCCCTTGTCTGATATAAACCAGACCCACAGTCACTGACACCAATATCCCCCTGGATGATATAAACCAGACCCACAGTCACTGACACCAATATCCCCCTGTATGATAGAAACAAAACCACAGTGACTGACACCAATCTCCCCCTGTCTGATATAAACCAGACTCACAGTCACTGACACCAATATCCCCCTGTATGATAGAAACAAAACCACAGTGACTGACACCAATCTCCCTCTGTCTGATATAAACCAGCCCAACAGACACTGACACCAATCTCCCGCTGTCAGATATAGACCAGCCCAACAGACACTGACACCAATCTCTGCCTGTCTGATATAAACCAGCCCCACAGTCACTGACATCAATCTCCCCCTGTCTGATATAAACCAGCCCCACAGTCCCTGACGCCAATCTCCCCCTGTCTGATATAAACCAGCCCCACAGACACTGACACCAATCTACCCCTGTCTGATATAGACCAGCCCAACAGACAGACACCAATCTGCCCCTGTCTGAGATAAACCAGCCCCACAATCACTGACACCAATCTCCCCCTGTCTGACATAAACCAGCCAAACAGTCAGTGACACCAATCTCCCCCTGTCGGATAAAAACCAGCCCCACAGACACTGACACCAATCTCCCCCTGACTGTTATAAAACAACCCACAGTCACAGACACCAATCTCCCCCTGTCAGATATAAACCAGACCCACAGACACTGACACCAATCTCCCCCTGTCTGATATAAACCAGTCCCACAGACACTGACACCAATCTCCCCCTGTCTGATATAAACCAGTCCCACAGACACTGACACCAACATCCCCCTGTCTGATAAAAACCAGCCCCACAGTCACAGACACCAATCTCCCCCTGTCAGATTTAAACCAGCCTCACAGACACTGACACCAATCTCCCCCTGTCTGATATAAACCAGACCCACAGACACTGACACCAATCTCCCCCAGTCTGATATAAACCAGACCCACAGTCACTGACACCAATCTCATCTTGTCTGATATAAACCTGCCCTACAGTCACTGACACGAATCTCCCCCTGTCTGATATAATCCAGCCCCACAGTCACTGACACCAATCTCCCCCAGTCTGATATAAACCAGCCCCACAGTCACTGACACCAATCTCCCCCTGTCTGATTTAAACCTGCCCTACAGTCACTGACAACAATCTCCCCCTGTCTGATATAAACCAGCCCCACAGAAATGGACACCAATCTCCCCCTGTCTGATATAAAACAGCCCAACAGACACTGACACCAATATCCCTCTGTCTGATATAAACCAGCCCCACAGACACTGGCACCAATCTCCCGCTGTCTGATATATACCTGCCCCACAGTCACTGAAACCAATCTCCCCTTGTCTGATATAAACCAGCCCCACAGACACTGATACCAATCTCCCCCTGTCTGATATAAACCAGCTCCACAGTCACTGACACCAATCTCCCCCTGTCTGATATAAACCAGCTCCACAGTCACAGACACCAATCTCCCCCTGTCTGATATAAACCAGCCCCACAGTCACAGACACCAATCTCCCCCTGTCAGATTTAAACCAGCCCCACAGACACTGACACCAATCTCCCCCTGTCTGATATAAACCAGACCCACAGACACTGACACCAATCTCCCCCAGTCTGATATAAATCAGACCCACAGAAATGGACACCAATCTCCCCCTGTCTGATATAAACCAGACCCACAGACACTGACACCAATCTCCCCCAGTCTGATATAAACCAGACCCACAGTCACTGACACCAATCTCATCTTGTCTGATATAAACCTGCCCTACAGTCACTGACACGAATCTCCCCCTGTCTGATATAATCCAGCCCCACAGTCACTGACACCAATCTCCCCCAGTCTGATATAAACCAGCCCCACAGTCACTGACACCAATCTCCCCCTGTCTGATTTAAACCTGCCCTACAGTCACTGACACCAATCTCCCCCTGTCTGATATAAACCAGCCCCACAGAAATGGACACCAATCTCCCCCTGTCTGATATAAAACAGCCCAACAGACACTGACACCAATATCCCTCTGTCTGATATAAACCAGCCCCACAGACACTGGCACCAATCTCCCGCTGTCTGATATATACCTGCCCCACAGTCACTGAAACCAATCTCCCCTTGTCTGATATAAACCAGCCCCACAGACACTGATACCAATCTCCCCCTGTCTGATATAAACCAGTCCCAAAGACACGGAAACCAATCTCCCCTTCTCTGATATAAACCAGCCCCACAGTCACTGACACCAATCTCCCCCTGTCTGATATAAACCAGCTCCACAGTCACTGACACCAATCTGACCATGTCTGATATAAACCAGCCCCACAGGCACTGACACCAATCTCCCATGTCTGATATAAACCAGACCCACCGATACTGACAAAAATCTCCCCCTGTCTGATATAAACCAGCCCCACAGTCACTGGCACCAATCTCTGCCTGTCTGATATAAACTAGATCCACAGTCACTGACACCAATCTCCCCCTGCTTAATATAAACCAGCTCCACAGAAACTGACACCAATCTCCCCCTGTCTGATATAAACCAGCCCCACAGTCACTGACACCAATCTCCCCCTGTCTGATATAATCCAGCCCCACAGTCACTGACACCAATCTCCCCTTGTCTGATATCACCCAGCTCCACAAACACTGACACCAATCTCCGCTGTCTGATATAAACCAGCCCCACAGTCACTGACACCAATCTCACCCTGTCTGATATATTTCAGCCCCACAGACACTGACACCAATCTCCCACTGTCTGATATAAACCAGCCCCACAGACACTGACACCAATCTCCCCCTGTCTGATATGAACCAGACCCACAGTCAATGACACCAATCTCCCCCTGTCTGATATCACCCAGCTCCACAGACACTGACACCAATCTCCCCCTGTCTGATATAAACCAGCCCCACAGTCTCTGACACCAATCTCCCCCTGTCTGATATAGACCAACCCCACAGGCACTGACACCAATCTCACCCTGACTGATACAAACCTACCCCACAGTCACTGACACCAATCTCCCCCTGTCTGATATATTTCAGCCCCACAGTCCCTGACACCAATCTCCCCCTGTCTGATATCACCCAGCCACACAGTCACTAACATCAATCGCATCCTGTCTGATATAAACAAGACACACAGTCTCTGACACCAATCTCCCCCTGTCTAATACAAACCAGCCCCACGGTCCCTGACACCAATCTCCCCCTGTCTGATCTAAACCAGACCCACAGTCCCTGACACCAACCTCATCCTGCATGACATAGACCAGTCCCACCGTCACTGACACCACTCTCCCCCGGTCTGATATAAACCAGGCCCCACAGTCACTAACACCAATCTCATCCTGTCTGATACAAACCAGACCCAGAGTCTCTGACATCAATCTCGCCCTGTCTGATATAAACCAGCACCACAGACACTGATGCCAATCTACCCCTGTCTGATATAAACCAGCCCCACAATCACTGACACCAATCACTGCCCGTCTAATGTAAAACACACCAACAGTCACTGACAATAATCTCCGCCTGCCTGATAACAACCAGCTCCACAGTCACTGACACCAATCTGACCATGTCAGATATAAACCAGCCCCACAGGCACTGACAACAATCTCCCCCTGTCTGATATAAGCCAGTCCCACAGTCACAGACACCAATCTCCCATGTCTGATAAAAACCAGACCCACCGATACTGACAAAAATCTCCCCCTGTCTGATAGAAACCAGCCCCACAGTCACTGGCACCAATCTCTGCCTGTCTGATATAAACTAGATCCACAGTCACTGACACCAATCTCCCCCTGCTTAATATAAACCAGCTCCACAGAAACTGACACCAATCTCCCCCTGTCTGATATAAACCAGCCCCACAGTCACTGACACCAATCTCCCCCTGTCTGATATAATCCAGCCCCACAGTCACTGACACCAATCTCCCCTTGTCTGATATCACCCAGCTCCACAGACACTGACACCAATCTCCGCTGTCTGATATAAACCAGCCCCACAGTCACTGACACCAATCTCACCCTGTCTGATATATTTCAGCCCCACAGACACTGACACCAATCTCCCACTGTCTGATATAAACCAGCCCCACAGACACTGACACCAATCTCCCCCTGTCTGATATGAACCAGATCCACAGTCAATGACACCAATCTCCCCCTGTCTGATATCACCCAGCTCCACAGACACTGACACCAATCTCCCCCTGTCTGATATAAACCAGCCCCACAGTCTCTGACACCAATCTCCCCCTGTCTGATATAAACCAGCTCCACAGTCACTGACACCAATCTCCCCCTGTCTGATATAAACCAGCTCCACAGTCACAGACACCAATCTCCCCCTGTCTGATATAAACCAGCCCCACAGTCACAGACACCAATCTCCCCCTGTCAGATTTAAACCAGCCCCACAGACACTGACACCAATCTCCCCCTGTCTGATATAAACCAGACCCACAGACACTGACACCAATCTCCCCCAGTCTGATATAAATCAGACCCACAGTCACTGACACCAATCTCATCTTGTCTGATATAAACCTGCCCTACAGTCACTGACACGAATCTCCCCCTGTCTGATATAATCCAGCCCCACAGTCACTGACACCAATCTCCCCCAGTCTGATATAAACCAGCCCCACAGTCACTGACACCAATCTCCCCCTGTCTGATTTAAACCTGCCCTACAGTCACTGACACCAATCTCCCCCTGTCTGATATAAACCAGCCCCACAGAAATGGACACCAATCTCCCCCTGTCTGATATAAACCAGACCCACAGACACTGACACCAATCTCCCCCAGTCTGATATAAACCAGACCCACAGTCACTGACACCAATCTCATCTTGTCTGATATAAACCTGCCCTACAGTCACTGACACGAATCTCCCCCTGTCTGATATAATCCAGCCCCACAGTCACTGACACCAATCTCCCCCAGTCTGATATAAACCAGCCCCACAGTCACTGACACCAATCTCCCCCTGTCTGATTTAAACCTGCCCTACAGTCACTGACACCAATCTCCCCCTGTCTGATATAAACCAGCCCCACAGAAATGGACACCAATCTCCCCCTGTCTGATATAAAACAGCCCAACAGACACTGACACCAATATCCCTCTGTCTGATATAAACCAGCCCCACAGACACTGGCACCAATCTCCCGCTGTCTGATATATACCTGCCCCACAGTCACTGAAACCAATCTCCCCTTGTCTGATATAAACCAGCCCCACAGACACTGATACCAATCTCCCCCTGTCTGATATAAACCAGTCCCAAAGACACGGAAACCAATCTCCCCTTCTCTGATATAAACCAGCCCCACAGTCACTGACACCAATCTCCCCCTGTCTGATATAAACCAGCTCCACAGTCACTGACACCAATCTGACCATGTCTGATATAAACCAGCCCCACAGGCACTGACACCAATCTCCCATGTCTGATATAAACCAGACCCACCGATACTGACAAAAATCTCCCCCTGTCTGATATAAACCAGCCCCACAGTCACTGGCACCAATCTCTGCCTGTCTGATATAAACTAGATCCACAGTCACTGACACCAATCTCCCCCTGCTTAATATAAACCAGCTCCACAGAAACTGACACCAATCTCCCCCTGTCTGATATAAACCAGCCCCACAGTCACTGACACCAATCTCCCCCTGTCTGATATAATCCAGCCCCACAGTCACTGACACCAATCTCCCCTTGTCTGATATCACCCAGCTCCACAAACACTGACACCAATCTCCGCTGTCTGATATAAACCAGCCCCACAGTCACTGACACCAATCTCACCCTGTCTGATATATTTCAGCCCCACAGACACTGACACCAATCTCACACTGTCTGATATAAACCAGCCCCACAGACACTGACACCAATCTCCCCCTGTCTGATATGAACCAGACCCACAGTCAATGACACCAATCTCCCCCTGTCTGATATCACCCAGCTCCACAGACACTGACACCAATCTCCCCCTGTCTGATATAAACCAGCCCCACAGTCTCTGACACCAATCTCCCCCTGTCTGATATAGACCAACCCCACAGGCACTGACACCAATCTCACCCTGACTGATACAAACCTACCCCACAGTCACTGACACCAATCTCCCCCTGTCTGATATATTTCAGCCCCACAGTCCCTGACACCAATCTCCCCCTGTCTGATATCACCCAGCCACACAGTCACTAACATCAATCGCATCCTGTCTGATATAAACAAGACACACAGTCTCTGACACCAATCTCCCCCTGTCTAATACAAACCAGCCCCACGGTCCCTGACACCAATCTCCCCCTGTCTGATCTAAACCAGACCCACAGTCCCTGACACCAACCTCATCCTGCATGACATAGACCAGTCCCACCGTCACTGACACCAATCTCCCCCTGCGTGATATTAACCAGCCCCACAATCTCTCACGTCAATCTCCCCCTGTCAGAAATAAACCAGCCCCACAGTCACTGACACCACTCTCCCCCGGTCTGATATAAACCAGGCCCCACAGTCACTAACACCAATCTCATCCTGTCTGATACAAACCAGACCCAGAGTCTCTGACATCAATCTCGCCCTGTCTGATATAAACCAGCACCACAGACACTGATGCCAATCTACCCCTGTCTGATATAAACCAGCCCCACAATCACTGACACCAATCACTGCCCGTCTAATGTAAAACACACCAACAGTCACTGACAATAATCTCCGCCTGCCTGATAACAACCAGCTCCACAGTCACTGACACCAATCTGACCATGTCAGATATAAACCAGCCCCACAGGCACTGACAACAATCTCCCCCTGTCTGATATAAGCCAGTCCCACAGTCACAGACACCAATCTCCCATGTCTGATAAAAACCAGACCCACCGATACTGACAAAAATCTCCCCCTGTCTGATAGAAACCAGCCCCACAGTCACTGGCACCAATCTCCCCCTGCTTAATATAAACCAGCTCCACAGAAACTGACACCAATCTCCCCCTGTCTGATATAAACCAGCCCCACAGTCACTGACACCAATCTCCCCCTGTCTGATATAATCCAGCCCCACAGTCACTGACACCAATCTCCCCTTGTCTGATATCACCCAGCTCCACAGACACTGACACCAATCTCCGCTGTCTGATATAAACCAGCCCCACAGTCACTGACACCAATCTCACCCTGTCTGATATATTTCAGCCCCACAGACACTGACACCAATCTCCCACTGTCTGATATAAACCAGCCCCACAGACACTGACACCAATCTCCCCCTGTCTGATATGAACCAGATCCACAGTCAATGACACCAATCTCCCCCTGTCTGATATCACCCAGCTCCACAGACACTGACACCAATCTCCCCCTGTCTGATATAAACCAGCCCCACAGTCTCTGACACCAATCTCCCCCTGTCTGATATAAACCAGCCCCACAGTCAATGACACCAATCTGCCCCTGTCTGATATCACCCAGCTCCACAGGCACTGACAACAATCTCCCCCTGTCTGATATAAGCCAGTCCCACAGTCACTGACACCAATCTCCCATGTCTGATATAAACCAGACCCACCGATACTGACAAAAATCTCCCCCTGTCTGATATAAACCAGCCCCACAGTCACTGGCACCAATCTCTGCCTGTCTGATATAAACTAGATCCACAGTCACTGACACCAATCTCCCCCTGCTTAATATAAACCAGCTCCACAGAAACTGACACCAATCTCCCCCTGTCTGATATAAACCAGCCCCACAGTCACTGACACCAATCTCCCCCTGTCTGATATAATCCAGCCCCACAGTCACTGACACCAATCTCCCCTTGTCTGATATCACCCAGCTCCACAAACACTGACACCAATCTCCGCTGTCTGATATAAACCAGCCCCACAGTCACTGACACCAATCTCACCCTGTCTGATATATTTCAGCCCCACAGACACTGACACCAATCTCCCACTGTCTGATATAAACCAGCCCCACAGACACTGACACCAATCTCCCCCTGTCTGATATGAACCAGACCCACAGTCAATGACACCAATCTCCCCCTGTCTGATATCACCCAGCTCCACAGACACTGACACCAATCTCCCCCTGTCTGATATAAACCAGCCCCACAGTCTCTGACACCAATCTCCCCCTGTCTGATATAGACCAACCCCACAGACACTGACACCAATCTCACCCTGACTGATACAAACCTACCCCACAGTCACTGACACCAATCTCCCCTTGTCTGATATATTTCAGCCCCACAGTCACTGACACCAATCTCCCCTTGTCTGATATAAACCAGCCCCAGAGACACTGACGCCAATCTCCCCTTGTCTGATATATTTCAGCCCCACAGTCCCTGACACCAATCTCCCCCTGTCTGATATCACCCAGCCACACAGTCACTGACATCAATCGCATCCTGTCTGATATAAACAAGACACACAGTCTCTGACACCAATCTCCCCTTGTCTAATACAAACCAGCCCCACGGTCCCTGACACCAATCTCCCCCTGTCTGATCTAAACCAGACCCACAGTCCCTGACACCAACCTCATCCTGCATGATATTAACCAGCCCCACAATCTCTCACGCCAATCTCCCCCTGTCAGAAATAAACCAGCCCCACAGTCACTGACACCACTCTCCCCCGGTCTGATATAAACCAGCCCCACAGTCACTGACTCCAATATCCCCCGGTCTGATATAAACCAGGCCACACAGTCACTGACACCAATCTCATCCTGTCTGATACAAACCAGACCCAGAGTCTCTGACATCAATCTCGCCCTGTCTGATATAAACCAGCACCACAGACACTGATGCCAATCTACCCCTGTCTGATATAAACCAGCCCCACAATCACTGACACCAATCACTGCCCGTCTAATGTAAAACACACCAACAGTCACTGACAATAATCTCCCCCTGTCTGATATAAACCAGCCCCACAGTCACTGGCAACAATCTCCCCCTGTCTGATATAAACCAGCCCCACAGTCCCTGACACTAATCTCACCCTGCCTGATATAAACCAGCCCCACAGTCCCTGACACCAATCTCCCCCTCTCTGATATAATCCAGCCCCACAGTCACTGACACCAATCTCCCCCTGTCTGATAAAAATCAGCCCCACAGACACTGACACCAATCTCCCCCTGTCTGATATAAACCAGCCCCACAGACACTGACACTAATCTCCCGCTGTCTGATATAAACCAGCCCCACAGACACTGACACAAATCTCCCCCTGTCTGATAAAAATGAGCCCCACAGACACTGACACCAATCTCCCCCTGTCTGATATAAATCAGCCCCACAGTCACTGACACCAATCTCCCCCTGTCTGATATAAACCAGCCACACAGACACTGACACAATCTCCCCCGGTCAGATATAAACCAGCCCCACAGACTCTGACACGAATCTCCCCCTGTCTGATATAAACCAGCCCCACAGACTCTGACAGCATTCTCCCCCTGTCTGATATAAACCAGCCCCACAGTCCCTTACACCCATCTCATCTTGTCTGATATAAACCAGCCCCACAGTCACTGATACCAATATCCCCCTGTCTGATATAAACCAGCCACACAGACACTGACACCAATCTCCCCCTGTCTGATATAAACCAGCCCCATAGACACTGGCACCAATCTCCCCCTGTCTGATTTAAACCTGCCCTACAGTCACTGACACCAATCTCCCCTTGTCTGATATAAACCAGCCCCACACACACTGAAACCAATCTCCCCTTGTCTGATATACACCAGCCCCACAGACACTGATACCAATCTCCCCCTGTCTGATATAAACCAGCCCCACAGACACTGAAACCAATCTCCCCTTCTCTAACATAAACCAGCCCCACAGACACTGATACCAATCTGCCCCAGTTTGATATAAACCAGCCCCACAGTCACTGACACCAATCTCCCCGTCTGATATAAACCAGCCCCACAGTCACTGACACCAATATCCCCCTGTCTGATATAAACCAGCCACACAGACACTGACACCAATCTCCCCCTGTCTGATATAAATCAGCCCCACAGTCACTGACACGAATCTCCCCCTGTCTGATGTAAACCAGACCCACAGACACTGACACCAATCTCCCCCTGTCTGATATAAACCAGCCCCACAGACACTGACACCAATCTCCCCCTGTCTGATATAAACCAGACCCAAAGCCATTGCACCAATCTCCCCCGTGTCGGATATAAACCAGCCCCACAGACACTGATACCAATCTCCCCCTGTCTGATATAAACCAGCCCACAGACACGGAAAACAATCTCCCCTTGTCTGATATAAACCTGCCCCACAGACACTGACACCAATCTGACCTTGTCTGTCTGATATAAACCAGCTCCACAGTCACTGACACCAATCTGACCATGTCTGATTTAAACCAGCCCCACAGTAACTGACGCCAATCTCCCCCTATCTGATTTCAACCAGCCCAACAGACAGAGACACCAATCTCCCCCTATCTGATATAAACCAGCCCCACAGTCACTGATACCAATCTCCCCCGTCTGACATAAAACAGACCCACAGTCATTGACAACAATCTCCCCTTGTCTGATATAAACCAGCCCCACAGACACTGGCACCAATCTCTGCCTGTCTGATATACACTAGACCCACAGTCACTGACACCAAGCTCCCCCTGTCTGATATAAACCAGCTCCACAGAAACTGACACCAATCTCCCCATGTCTGATATAAACCAGCCCCACAGACACTGGCACCAATCTCTGCCTGCCTGATATACACTAGACCCACAGTCACTGACGCCAATCTCCCCCTGTCTGATATAAGCAAGTCCCACAGTCACTGACACCAATCTCCCCCTGTCTGATATAAGTCAGTCCCACAGTCACTGACAACAATCTCCCCTTGTCTGATATAAACCAGCCCCACAGACACTGACACCAATCGCCCCCTGTCTGATATATACTAGACCCACAGTCACTGACACCAATCTCCTCCTGTCTGATATAAACCAGACCCACAGTCACTGACACCAATCTCCCCCTGTCTGATATAAACCAGACCCACAGTCACTGACACCAATCTCCCCCTGTCTGATATAAACCAGACCCACAGTCACTGACACCAATCTCCCCCTGTCTGATATAAACCAGCCCCACAGACACTGACACCAATCTCCCCCTGTCTGATGTAAACCAGCCCCAAAGACACAAACACCAATCTCCCGCTGTCTGATATAAACCAGCCCACAGTCACTGGCACCAATCTCTGCCTGTCTGATATAAACTAGATCCACAGTCACTGACACCAATCTCCCCCTGCCTGATATAAACCAGCTCCACAGACACTGACACCAATCTCCCCCTATCTGATACAATCCACCCCACAGTCACTGACACCAATCTCCCCGTATCTGATACAATCCAGCCCCACAGTCACAGACACCAATATCCCCCTGTCTGATATAAACCAGCCCCACAGACACTGACACCAATCTCCCCCTGTCTGATATAAACCAGCCCCACAGACACTGACACCAATCTCCCCCTGTCTGATATAAACCAGCCCCACAGGCAGTGACATCAATCTCATCCTGTCTGATATAATCACGCACCACAGTCACTGACACCAATCTCCCCCTGTCTGATATCACCCAGCCACACAGTCACTGACATCAATCGCATCCTGTCTGATATAAACAAGACACACAGTCTCTGACACCAATCTCCCCTTGTCTAATATAAACCAGCCCCACGGTCCCTGACACCAATCTCCCCCTGTCTGATCTAAACCAGACCCACAGTCCCTGACACCAATCTCATCCTGCATGATATAGACCAGTCCCATCGTCACTGACACCAATCTCCCCCTGCGTGATATTAACCAGCCCCACAATCTCTCACGCCAATCTCCCCCTGTCAGAAATAAACCAGCCCCACTGTCACTGACACCACTCTCCCCGGGTCTGATATAAACCAGCCCCACAGACACTGACACCAATATCCCCCGGTCTGATATAAACCAGGCCCCACAGTCACTGACACCAATCTCATCCTGTCTGATATAAACCAGCCCCACAGTCACTGACACCAATATCCCCCGGTCTGATATAAACCAGGCCCCACAGTCACTGACACCAATCTCATCCTGTCTGATACAAACCAGACCCAGAGTCTCTGACATCAATCTCGCCCTGTCTGATATAAACCAGCACCACAGTCACTGATGCCAATCTCCCCCTGTCTGATATAAACCAGCCCCCCAATCACTGACACCAATCACTGCCCGTCTGATGTAAACCACACCCACAGTCACTGACAATAATCTCCCCCTGTCTGATATAAACCAGCCCCACAGTCACTGGCAACAATCTCCCCCTGTCTGATATAAACCAGCCCCACAGTCCCTGACACCAATCTCACCCTGCCTGATATAAACCAGCCCCACAGTCCCTGACACCAATCTCCCCCTGTCTGATATAATCCAGCCCCACAGTCACTGACACCAATCTCCCCCTGTCTGATAAAAATCAGCCCCACAGACACTGACACCAATCTCCCCCTGTCTGATATAAACCAGCCCCACAGACACTGACACTAATCTCCCGCTGTCTGATATAAACCAGCCCCACAGACACTGACACAAATCTCCCCCTGTCTGATAAAAATGAGCCCCACAGACACTGACACCAATCTCCCCCTGTCTGATATAAATCAGCCCCACAGTCACTGACACCAATCTCCCCCTGTTTGATATAAACCAGCCACACAGACACTGACACCAATCTCCCCCTGTCTGATATAAACCAGCCCCACAGACTCTGACAGCAATCTCCCCCTGTCTGATATAAACCAGCCCCACAGTCCCTGACACCAATCTCATCTTGTCTGATATAAACCAGCCCCACAGTCACTGATACCAATATCCCCCTGTCTGATATAAACCAGCCACACAGACACTGACACCAATCTCCCCCTGTCTGATATAAACCAGCCCCACAGACACTGACACCAATCTCCCCCTGTCTGATTTAAACCTGCCCTACAGTCACTGACACCAATCTCCCCTTGTCTGATATAAACCAGCCCCACACACACTGAAACCAATCTCCCCTTGTCTGATATACACCAGCCCCACAGACACTGATACCAATCTCCCCCTGTCTGATATAAACCAGCCCCACAGACACTGAAACCAATCTCCCCTTCTCTAACATAAACCAGCCCCACAGACACTGATACCAATCTGCCCCAGTTTGATATAAGCCAGCCCCACAGTCACTGACACCAATCTCCCCGTCTGATATAAACCAGCCCCAACGTCACGGACACCAATATCCCCCTGTCTGATATAAACCAGCCACACAGACACTGACACCAATCTCCCCCTGTCTGATATAAACCAGCCCCACAATCATTGACACCAATCTCGTCTTGTCTGATATAAACCAGCCCCACAGTCACTGACACCAATCACTGCCCGTCTGATGTAAACCATACCCACAGTCACTGACAATAATCTCCCCCTGTCTGATGTAAACCAGCCCCACAGTCACTGACACCAATCTCCCCCTGTCTGATATAAATCAGCCCCACAGTCACTGACACCAATCTCCCCCTGTCTGATGTAAACCAGACCCACAGACACTGACACCAATCTCCCCCTGTCTGATATAAACCAGCCCCACAGTCACTGATACCAATATCCCCCTGTCTGATATAAACCAGCCACACAGACACTGACACCAATCTCCCCCTGTCTGATATAAACCAGCCCCATAGACACTGGCACCAATCTCCCCCTGTCTGATTTAAACCTGCCCTACAGTCACTGACACCAATCTCCCCTTGTCTGATATAAACCAGCCCCACACACACTGAAACCAATCTCCCCTTGTCTGATATACACCAGCCCCACAGACACTGATACCAATCTCCCCCTGTCTGATATAAACCAGCCCCACAGACACTGAAACCAATCTCCCCTTCTCTAACATAAACCAGCCCCACAGACACTGATACCAATCTGCCCCAGTTTGATATAAACCAGCCCCACAGTCACTGACACCAATCTCCCCGTCTGATATAAACCAGCCCCACAGTCACTGACACCAATATCCCCCTGTCTGATATAAACCAGCCACACAGACACTGACACCAATCTCCCCCTGTCTGATATAAATCAGCCCCACAGTCACTGACACGAATCTCCCCCTGTCTGATGTAAACCAGACCCACAGACACTGACACCAATCTCCCCCTGTCTGATATAAACCAGCCCCACAGACACTGACACCAATCTCCCCCTGTCTGATATAAACCAGACCCAAAGCCATTGCACCAATCTCCCCCTTGTCGGATATAAACCAGCCCCACAGACACTGAAACCAATCTCCCCCTGTCTGATATAAACCAGACCCACAGACACTGATACCAATCTCCCCCTGTCTGATATAAACCAGCCCACAGACACGGAAAACAATCTCCCCTTGTCTGATATAAACCTGCCCCACAGACACTGACACCAATCTGACCTTGTCTGTCTGATATAAACCAGCTCCACAGTCACTGACACCAATCTGACCATGTCTGATTTAAACCAGCCCCACAGTAACTGACGCCAATCTCCCCCTATCTGATTTCAACCAGCCCAACAGACAGAGACACCAATCTCCCCCTATCTGATATAAACCAGCCCCACAGTCACTGATAC
The DNA here is from genome assembly GCF_037043375.1 of Chiloscyllium plagiosum. Taxonomy (NCBI): domain Eukaryota; kingdom Metazoa; phylum Chordata; class Chondrichthyes; order Orectolobiformes; family Hemiscylliidae; genus Chiloscyllium; species Chiloscyllium plagiosum. Next base: position 55,052,855 of record NW_028270167.1, read on the forward strand.
CAATCTCCCCCGTCTGACATAAAACAGACCCACAGTCATTGACAACAATCTCCCCTTGTCTGATATAAACCAGCCCCACAGACACTGGCACCAATCTCTGCCTGTCTGATATACACTAGACCCACAGTCACTGACACCAAGCTCCCCCTGTCTGATATAAACCAGCTCCACAGAAACTGACACCAATCTCCCCATGTCTGATATAAACCAGCCCCACAGACACTGGCACCAATCTCTGCCTGCCTGATATACACTAGACCCACAGTCACTGACGCCAATCTCCCCCTGTCTGATATAAGCAAGTCCCACAGTCACTGACACCAATCTCCCCCTGTCTGATATAAGTCAGTCCCACAGTCACTGACAACAATCTCCCCTTGTCTGATATAAACCAGCCCCACAGACACTGACACCAATCGCCCCCTGTCTGATATATACTAGACCCACAGTCACTGACACCAATATCCCCCTGTCTGATATAAACCAGACCCACTGTCACTGACACCAATCTCCCCCTGTCTGATATAAACCAGACCCACAGTCACTGACACCAATCTCCCCCTGTCTGATATAAACCAGACCCACAGTCACTGACACCAATCTCCCCCTGTCTGATATAAACCAGCCCCACAGACACTGACACCAATCTCCCCCTGTCTGATGTAAACCAGCCCCAAAGACACAAACACCAATCTCCCGCTGTCTGATATAAACCAGCCCACAGTCACTGGCACCAATCTCTGCCTGTCTGATATAAACTAGATCCACAGTCACTGACACCAATCTCCCCCTGCCTGATATAAACCAGCTCCACAGACACTGACACCAATCTCCCCCTATCTGATACAATCCACCCCACAGTCACTGACACCAATCTCCCCGTATCTGATACAATCCAGCCCCACAGTCACAGACACCAATATCCCCCTGTCTGATATAAACCAGCCCCACAGACACTGACACCAATCTCCCCCTGTCTGATATAAACCAGCCCCACAGACACTGACACCAATCTCCCCCTGTCTGATATAAACCAGCCCCACAGGCAGTGACATCAATCTCATCCTGTCTGATATAATCACGCACCACAGTCACTGACACCAATCTCCCCCTGTCTGATATCACCCAGCCACACAGTCACTGACATCAATCGCATCCTGTCTGATATAAACAAGACACACAGTCTCTGACACCAATCTCCCTTGTCTAATATAAACCAGCCCCACGGTCCCTGACACCAATCTCCCCCTGTCTGATCTAAACCAGACCCACAGTCCCTGACACCAATCTCATCCTGCATGATATAGACCAGTCCCATCGTCACTGACACCAATCTCCCCCTGCGTGATATTAACCAGCCCCACAATCTCTCACGCCAATCTCCCCCTGTCAGAAATAAACCAGCCCCACTGTCACTGACACCACTCTCCCCGGGTCTGATATAAACCAGCCCCACAGACACTGACACCAATATCCCCCGGTCTGATATAAACCAGGCCCCACAGTCACTGACACCAATCTCATCCTGTCTGATATAAACCAGCCCCACAGTCACTGACACCAATATCCCCCGGTCTGATATAAACCAGGCCCCACAGTCACTGACACCAATCTCATCCTGTCTGATACAAACCAGACCCAGAGTCTCTGACATCAATCTCGCCCTGTCTGATATAAACCAGCACCACAGTCACTGATGCCAATCTCCCCCTGTCTGATATAAACCAGCCCCCCAATCACTGACACCAATCACTGCCCGTCTGATGTAAACCACACCCACAGTCACTGACAATAATCTCCCCCTGTCTGATATAAACCAGCCCCACAGTCACTGGCAACAATCTCCCCCTGTCTGATATAAACCAGCCCCACAGTCCCTGACACCAATCTCACCCTGCCTGATATAAACCAGCCCCACAGTCCCTGACACCAATCTCCCCCTGTCTGATATAATCCAGCCCCACAGTCACTGACACCAATCTCCCCCTGTCTGATAAAAATCAGCCCCACAGACACTGACACCAATCTCCCCCTGTCTGATATAAACCAGCCCCACAGACACTGACACTAATCTCCCGCTGTCTGATATAAACCAGCCCCACAGACACTGACACAAATCTCCCCCTGTCTGATAAAAATGAGCCCCACAGACACTGACACCAATCTCCCCCTGTCTGATATAAATCAGCCCCACAGTCACTGACACCAATCTCCCCCTGTTTGATATAAACCAGCCACACAGACACTGACACCAATCTCCCCCTGTCTGATATAAACCAGCCCCACAGACTCTGACAGCAATCTCCCCCTGTCTGATATAAACCAGCCCCACAGACACTGACACCAATCTCCCCCTGTCTGATATAAACCAGCCCCACAGTCACTGATACCAATATCCCCCTGTCTGATATAAACCAGCCACACAGACACTGACACCAATCTCCCCCTGTCTGATATAAACCAGCCCCACAGACACTGACACCAATCTCCCCCTGTCTGATTTAAACCTGCCCTACAGTCACTGACACCAATCTCCCCTTGTCTGATATAAACCAGCCCCACACACACTGAAACCAATCTCCCCTTGTCTGATATACACCAGCCCCACAGACACTGATACCAATCTCCCCCTGTCTGATATAAACCAGCCCCACAGACACTGAAACCAATCTCCCCTTCTCTAACATAAACCAGCCCCACAGACACTGATACCAATCTGCCCCAGTTTGATATAAGCCAGCCCCACAGTCACTGACACCAATCTCCCCGTCTGATATAAACCAGCCCCACAGTCACGGACACCAATATCCCCCTGTCTGATATAAACCAGCCACACAGACACTGACACCAATCTCCCCCTGTCTGATATAAACCAGCCCCACAATCACTGACACCAATCTCGTCTTGTCTGATATAAACCAGCCCCACAGTCACTGACACCAATCACTGCCCGTCTGATGTAAACCATACCCACAGTCACTGACAATAATCTCCCCCTGTCTGATGTAAACCAGCCCCACAGTCACTGACACCAATCTCCCCCTGTCTGATGTAAACCAGACCCACAGACACTGACACCAATCTCCCCCTGTCTGATATAAACCAGCCCCACAGTCACTGATACCAATATCCCCCTGTCTGATATAAACCAGCCACACAGACACTGACACCAATCTCCCCCTGTCTGATATAAACCAGCCCCATAGACACTGGCACCAATCTCCCCCTGTCTGATTTAAACCTGCCCTACAGTCACTGACACCAATCTCCCCTTGTCTGATATAAACCAGCCCCACACACACTGAAACCAATCTCCCCTTGTCTGATATACACCAGCCCCACAGACACTGATACCAATCTCCCCCTGTCTGATATAAACCAGCCCCACAGACACTGAAACCAATCTCCCCTTCTCTAACATAAACCAGCCCCACAGACACTGATACCAATCTGCCCCAGTTTGATATAAACCAGCCCCACAGTCACTGACACCAATCTCCCCGTCTGATATAAACCAGCCCCACAGTCACTGACACCAATATCCCCCTGTCTGATATAAACCAGCCACACAGACACTGACACCAATCTCCCCCTGTCTGATATAAATCAGCCCCACAGTCACTGACACGAATCTCCCCCTGTCTGATGTAAACCAGACCCACAGACACTGACACCAATCTCCCCCTGTCTGATATAAACCAGCCCCACAGACACTGACACCAATCTCCCCCTGTCTGATATAAACCAGACCCAAAGCCATTGCACCAATCTCCCCCTTGTCGGATATAAACCAGCCCCACAGACACTGAAACCAATCTCCCCCTGTCTGATATAAACCAGACCCACAGACACTGATACCAATCTCCCCCTGTCTGATATAAACCAGCCCACAGACACGGAAAACAATCTCCCCTTGTCTGATATAAACCTGCCCCACAGACACTGACACCATCTGACCTTGTCTGTCTGATATAAACCAGCTCCACAGTCACTGACACCAATCTGACCATGTCTGATTTAAACCAGCCCCACAGTAACTGACGCCAATCTCCCCCTATCTGATTTCAACCAGCCCAACAGACAGAGACACCAATCTCCCCCTATCTGATATAAACCAGCCCCACAGTCACTGATACCAATCTCCCCCGTCTGACATAAAACAGACCCACAGTCATTGACAACAATCTCCCCTTGTCTGATATAAACCAGCCCCACAGACACTGGCACCAATCTCTGCCTGTCTGATATACACTAGACCCACAGTCACTGACACCAAGCTCCCCCTGTCTGATATAAACCAGCTCCACAGAAACTGACACCAATCTCCCCATGTCTGATATAAACCAGCCCCACAGACACTGGCACCAATCTCTGCCTGCCTGATATACACTAGACCCACAGTCACTGACGCCAATCTCCCCCTGTCTGATATAAGCAAGTCCCACAGTCACTGACACCAATCTCCCCCTGTCTGATATAAGTCAGTCCCACAGTCACTGACAACAATCTCCCCTTGTCTGATATAAACCAGCCCCACAGACACTGACACCAATCGCCCCCTGTCTGATATATACTAGACCCACAGTCACTGACACCAATCTCCTCCTGTCTGATATAAACCAGACCCACAGTCACTGACACCAATCTCCCCCTGTCTGATATAAACCAGACCCACAGTCACTGACACCAATCTCCCCCTGTCTGATATAAACCAGACCCACAGTCACTGACACCAATCTCCCCCTGTCTGATATAAACCAGCCCCACAGACACTGACACCAATCTCCCCCTGTCTGATGTAAACCAGCCCCAAAGACACAAACACCAATCTCCCGCTGTCTGATATAAACCAGCCCACAGTCACTGGCACCAATCTCTGCCTGTCTGATATAAACTAGATCCACAGTCACTGACACCAATCTCCCCCTGCCTGATATAAACCAGCTCCACAGACACTGACACCAATCTCCCCCTATCTGATACAATCCACCCCACAGTCACTGACACCAATCTCCCCGTATCTGATACAATCCAGCCCCACAGTCACAGACACCAATATCCCCCTGTCTGATATAAACCAGCCCCACAGACACTGACACCAATCTCCCCCTGTCTGATATAAACCAGCCCCACAGACACTGACACCAATCTCCCCCTGTCTGATATAAACCAGCCCCACAGGCAGTGACATCAATCTCATCCTGTCTGATATAATCACGCACCACAGTCACTGACACCAATCTCCCCCTGTCTGATATCACCCAGCCACACAGTCACTGACATCAATCGCATCCTGTCTGATATAAACAAGACACACAGTCTCTGACACCAATCTCCCCTTGTCTAATATAAACCAGCCCCACGGTCCCTGACACCAATCTCCCCCTGTCTGATCTAAACCAGACCCACAGTCCCTGACACCAATCTCATCCTGCATGATATAGACCAGTCCCATCGTCACTGACACCAATCTCCCCCTGCGTGATATTAACCAGCCCCACAATCTCTCACGCCAATCTCCCCCTGTCAGAAATAAACCAGCCCCACTGTCACTGACACCACTCTCCCCGGGTCTGATATAAACCAGCCCCACAGACACTGACACCAATATCCCCCGGTCTGATATAAACCAGGCCCCACAGTCACTGACACCAATCTCATCCTGTCTGATATAAACCAGCCCCACAGTCACTGACACCAATATCCCCCGGTCTGATATAAACCAGGCCCCACAGTCACTGACACCAATCTCATCCTGTCTGATACAAACCAGACCCAGAGTCTCTGACATCAATCTCGCCCTGTCTGATATAAACCAGCACCACAGTCACTGATGCCAATCTCCCCCTGTCTGATATAAACCAGCCCCCCAATCACTGACACCAATCACTGCCCGTCTGATGTAAACCACACCCACAGTCACTGACAATAATCTCCCCCTGTCTGATATAAACCAGCCCCACAGTCACTGGCAACAATCTCCCCCTGTCTGATATAAACCAGCCCCACAGTCCCTGACACCAATCTCACCCTGCCTGATATAAACCAGCCCCACAGTCCCTGACACCAATCTCCCCCTGTCTGATATAATCCAGCCCCACAGTCACTGACACCAATCTCCCCCTGTCTGATAAAAATCAGCCCCACAGACACTGACACCAATCTCCCCCTGTCTGATATAAACCAGCCCCACAGACACTGACACTAATCTCCCGCTGTCTGATATAAACCAGCCCCACAGACACTGACACAAATCTCCCCCTGTCTGATAAAAATGAGCCCCACAGACACTGACACCAATCTCCCCCTGTCTGATATCACCCAGCCACACAGTCACTGACATCAATCGCATCCTGTCTGATATAAACAAGACACACAGTCTCTGACACCAATCTCCCCTTGTCTAATATAAACCAGCCCCACGGTCCCTGACACCAATCTCCCCCTGTCTGATCTAAACCAGACCCACAGTCCCTGACACCAATCTCATCCTGCATGATATAGACCAGTCCCATCGTCACTGACACCAATCTCCCCCTGCGTGATATTAACCAGCCCCACAATCTCTCACGCCAATCTCCCCCTGTCAGAAATAAACCAGCCCCACTGTCACTGACACCACTCTCCCCGGGTCTGATATAAACCAGCCCCACAGACACTGACACCAATATCCCCCGGTCTGATATAAACCAGGCCCCACAGTCACTGACACCAATCTCATCCTGTCTGATATAAACCAGCCCCACAGTCACTGACACCAATATCCCCCGGTCTGATATAAACCAGGCCCCACAGTCACTGACACCAATCTCATCCTGTCTGATACAAACCAGACCCAGAGTCTCTGACATCAATCTCGCCCTGTCTGATATAAACCAGCACCACAGTCACTGATGCCAATCTCCCCCTGTCTGATATAAACCAGCCCCCCAATCACTGACACCAATCACTGCCCGTCTGATGTAAACCACACCCACAGTCACTGACAATAATCTCCCCCTGTCTGATATAAACCAGCCCCACAGTCACTGGCAACAATCTCCCCCTGTCTGATATAAACCAGCCCCACAGTCCCTGACACCAATCTCACCCTGCCTGATATAAACCAGCCCCACAGTCCCTGACACCAATCTCCCCCTGTCTGATATAATCCAGCCCCACAGTCACTGACACCAATCTCCCCCTGTCTGATATAAACCAGCCCCACAGACACTGACACTAATCTCCCGCTGTCTGATATAAACCAGCCCCACAGACACTGACACAAATCTCCCCCTGTCTGATAAAAATGAGCCCCACAGACACTGACACCAATCTCCCCCTGTCTGATATAAATCAGCCCCACAGTCACTGACACCAATCTCCCCCTGTTTGATATAAACCAGCCACACAGACACTGACACCAATCTCCCCCTGTCTGATATAAACCAGCCCCACAGACTCTGACAGCAATCTCCCCCTGTCTGATATAAACCAGCCCCACAGTCCCTGACACCAATCTCATCTTGTCTGATATAAACCAGCCCCACAGTCACTGATACCAATATCCCCCTGTCTGATATAAACCAGCCACACAGACACTGACACCAATCTCCCCCTGTCTGATATAAACCAGCCCCACAGACACTGACACCAATCTCCCCCTGTCTGATTTAAACCTGCCCTACAGTCACTGACACCAATCTCCCCTTGTCTGATATAAACCAGCCCCACACACACTGAAACCAATCTCCCCTTGTCTGATATACACCAGCCCCACAGACACTGATACCAATCTCCCCCTGTCTGATATAAACCAGCCCCACAGACACTGAAACCAATCTCCCCTTCTCTAACATAAACCAGCCCCACAGACACTGATACCAATCTGCCCCAGTTTGATATAAGCCAGCCCCACAGTCACTGACACCAATCTCCCCGTCTGATATAAACCAGCCCCACAGTCACGGACACCAATATCCCCCTGTCTGATATAAACCAGCCACACAGACACTGACACCAATCTCCCCCTGTCTGATATAAACCAGCCCCACAATCACTGACACTAATCTCGTCTTGTCTGATATAAACCAGCCCCACAGTCACTGACACCAATCACTGCCCGTCTGATGTAAACCATACCCACAGTCACTGACAATAATCTCCCCCTGTCTGATGTAAACCAGCCCCACAGTCACTGACACCAATCTCCCCCTGTCTGATATAAATCAGCCCCACAGTCACTGACACCAATCTCCCCCTGTCTGATGTAAACCAGACCCACAGACACTGACACCAATCTCCCCCTGTCTGATATAAACCAGCCCCACAGACACTGACACCAATCTCCCACTGTCTGATATAAACCCGCCCCACAGTCATTGACACCAATCTCCCCGGTCTGATATAAACCAGCCCCACAGACACTGACACCAATCTCCCCCTGTCTGATATAAACCAGCCCCACAGTCCCTGACACCAATCTCATCTTGTCTGATATAAACCAGCCGCACAGTCACTGACACCAATATCCCCATGTCTGATATAAACCAGCCACACAGACACTGACACCAATCTCCCGCTGTCTGATATAAATCAGCCCCACAGTCTCTGACGCCAATATTCCCCTGTCTGATATAAACCAGCCCCACAGTCACTGACACCAATCTCCCCCTGTCTGATATAAACCAGCCCCACAGAAATGGACACCAATCTCCCCCTGACTGATATAAAACAGCCCAACAGTCACTGACACCAATATCCCTCTGTCTGATATAAACCAGCCCCACAAACACTGAAACCGATCTCCCCTTGTCTGATATAAACCAGCCCCACAGTCACTGGCAACAATCTCCCCCTGTCTGATATAAACCAGCCCCACAGACACTGAAACCAATCTCCCCTTCTCTGATATAAACCAGCCCCACAGTCACTGACACCAATCTCCCCCTGTCTGATATAAACCAGCTCCACAGTCACTGACACCAATCTGACCATGTCTGATATAAACCAGCCCCACAGGCACTGACAACAATCTCCCCTGTCTGATATAAGCCAGTCCCACAGTCACGGACAACAATCTCCCCCTGTCTGATATAAACCAGCCCCACAGTCACTGGCACCAATCTCTGCCTGTCTGATATAAACTAGATCCACAGTCACTGACACCAATCTCCCCCTGCCTGATATAAACCAGCTCCACAGAAACTGACACCAATCTCTGCCTGTCTGATATAAACCAGCCCACAGACACTGACACCAATCTCCCCTTGTCGGATATAAACCAGCCACACAGACACTGAAACCAATCTCTCCCTGTCTGATATAAACCAGCCCACAGACACGGAAAACCATCTCCCCTTGTCTGATATAAACCTGCCCCACAGACACTGACACCAATCTGACCATGTCTGTCTGATATAAACCAGCCCCACAGTCACTGATGCCAATCTCCCCCTGTCTGATTTCAACCTGCCCAACAGACAGAGACACCAATCTCCCCCTGTCTGATATAAACCAGCCCCACAGTCACTGACACCAATCTCCCCCTGTCTGATATAAACCAGCCCCACAGACACTAACACCAATCTCCCGCTGTCTGATATAAACCAGCCCCAGTCACTGGCACCAATCTCTGCCTGTCTGATATAAACTAGATCCACAGTCACTGACACCAATTTCCCCCTGCCTGATATAAACCAGCTCCACAGAAACTGACACCAATCCCCCCCCTGTCTGATATAAACCAGCCCCAAAGCCATTGCACCAATCTCCCCCTTGTCTGATATAAACCAGCCCACAGACACTGACACCAATCTCCCCCTGTCTGATATAAACCAGACCCAAAGCCATTGCACCAATCTCCCCCTTGTCGGATATAAACCAGCCCCACAGTCCCTGACACCAATCTCCCCCTGTCTGATATAAACCAGACCCACAGACACTGATACCAATCTCCCCCTGTCTGATATAAACCAGCTCCACAGACACGGAAAACAATCTCCCCTTGTCTGATATAAACCTGCCCCACAGACACTGACACCAATCTGACCTTGTCTGTCTGATATAAACCAGCCCCACAGTCACTGATGCCAATCTCCCCCTGTCTGATTTCAACCAGCCCAACAGACAGAGACACCAATCTCCCCCTGTCTGATATAAACCAGCCCCACAGTCACTGACACCAATTTCCCCCTGTCTGATATAAACCAGCCACACAGTCACTGACACCAATCTGACCATGTCTGATTTAAACCAGCCCCACAGTAACTGACGCCAATCTCCCCCTGTCTGATTTCAACCAGCCCAACAGACAGAGACACCAATCTCCCCCTATCTGATATAAACCAGCCCCACAGTCACTGATACCAATCTCCCCCGTCTGACATAAAACAGACCCACAGTCATTGACAACAATCTCCCCTTGTCTGATATAAACCAGCCCCACAGACACTGGCACCAATCTCTGCCTGTCTGATATACACTAGACCCACAGTCACTGACACCAAGCTCCCCCTGTCTGATATAAACCAGCTCCACAGAAACTGACACCAATCTGACCATGTCTGATATAAACCAGCCCCACAGACACTGACACCAATCTCCCGCTGTCTGATATAAACCTGCCCCACAGTCACTGACATCAATCTCCCCCTGTCTGATATAAACCAGCCCCACAGTCACTGACAACAATCTCCCCTGTCTGATATAAGCCAGTCCCACAGTCACGGACAACAATCTCCCCCTGTCTGATATAAACCAGCCCCACAGTCACTGGCACCAATCTCTGCCTGTCTGATATAAACTAGATCCACAGTCACTGACACCAATCTCCCCCTGCCTGATATAAACCAGCTCCACAGAAACTGACACCAATCTCTGCCTGTCTGATATAAACCAGCCCACAGACACTGACACCAATCTCCCCTTGTCGGATATAAACCAGCCACACAGACACTGAAACCAATCTCTCCCTGTCTGATATAAACCAGCCCACAGACACGGAAAACCATCTCCCCTTGTCTGATATAAACCTGCCCCACAGACACTGACACCAATCTGACCATGTCTGTCTGATATAAACCAGCCCCACAGTCACTGATGCCAATCTCCCCCTGTCTGATTTCAACCTGCCCAACAGACAGAGACACCAATCTTCCCCTGTCTGATATAAACCAGCCCCACAGTCACTGACACCAATTTCCCCCTGTCTGATATAAACCAGCCCCACAGTCACTGACACCAATCTCCCCTGTCTGATTTCAACCAGCCCAACAGACAGAGACACCAATCTCCCCCTATCTGATATAAACCAGCCCCACAGTCACTGATACCAATCTCCCCCGTCTGACATAAAACAGACCCACAGTCACTGACACCAATCTCCCCTTGTCTGATATAAACCAGCCCTACAGACACTGTCACCAATCTCTGCCTGTCTGATACACACTAGACCCACAGTCACTGACACCAAGCTCCCCCTGTCTGATATAAACCAGCTCCACAGAAACTGACACCAATCTGACCATGTCTGTCTGATATAAACCAGCCCCACAGTCACTGACGCCAATCTCCCCCTGTCTGATATGAACCATGCCCACAGACACTGACACCAATCTCCCCCTGCCTGATATAAACCAGCCTCATAGACACTGACACCAATCTCCCCCTGTCTGATATAATCCAGCCCCACAGTCACTGACGCCAATCTCCCCCTGTCTGATATGAAACAGCCCCACATTCACTGACACCAATATCCCCCTGTCTGATATAAACCAGCACCACAGTCACTGACACCAATCTCATCCTGTCTGATATAAACCAGCCCCACAGACACTGACACCAATCTCCCCCTGTCTGATATAAACCATCCCCACAGTCCCTGACACCAATCTCATTCTGTCTGATATAAACCAGCCCCACAGTCACTGACACCAATCTCCCCCTGTCTGATATGAACCATGCCCACAGACACTGACACCAATCTCCCCCTGTCTGATATAAACCAGCCCCACAGACACTGACACCACCACCCACGCCCTCCACCTCCTCCAGGATTTCCGCTTCCCCGGTCCCCAACGCCTCATCTTCACCATGGACATCCAGTCCCTGTACACCTCCATCCCCCATCACGAAGGACTCAAAGCACTCCGTTTCTTCCTTTCCCGCCGTACCACCCAGTACCCTTCCACCGACACCCTCCTTCGACTGACCGAACTGGTCCTCACCCTGAACAACTTTTCTTTCCAATCCTCCCACTTTCTCCAAACAAAAGGAGTAGCCATGGGCACCCGCATGGGCCCCAGCTATGCCTGCCTCTTCGTAGGATATGTGGAACAATCCATCTTCCGCAACTACACTGGCCCCACCCCCCATCTTTTCCTTCGCTGCATTGATGACTGTATCGGCGCTACCTCGTGCTCCCACGAGGAGGTTGAACAGTTCATCCACTACACTAACACCTTCCACCCCAAACTCAAATTCACGTGGACAGTCTCGGACTCCTCCCTCCCCTTCCTAGACCTTTCTGTTTCTATCTCAGGCAACCGAATCAACACGGACATCTTCTACAAACCAACCGACTCCCACAGCTACCTGGACTACACCTCCTCCCATCCTGCCCCCTGTAAAAACGCCATCCCATTCTCCCAATTCCTTCGTCTCTGCCGCATCTGCTCCCAGGAGGACCAGTTCAAAATACGTACAACACAGATGACCTCCTTCTTCAAGGACCGCAATTTCCCCCCCGACGTGGTCGACGGTGCCCTCCACCGCATCTCCTCCACTTCCCGCTCCTCCGCCCTTGAGCCCCGCCCCTCCAACCGCCACCAGGACAGAACCCCACTGGTCCTCACCTACCACCCCACCAATCTCCATGTACAGCGCATCATCCGCCGTCACTTCCGCCACCTCCAAACAGACCCCAGCACCAAGGATATATTTCCCTCCCCTCCCCTATCAGCTTTCCGTAGAGACCACTCCCTCCGCGACTCCCTTGTCAGATCCACACCCCCCACCGACCCAACCTCCACTCCCGGCACCTTCCCTAGCAACCGCAGGAGGTGCAACACTTGCGCCCACACCTCCCCCGTCACTTCTCTCCAAGGCCCCAAAGGAAACTTCCATATCCGCCACAGATTCACCTGCACCTCCACCCACATCATCTACTGCATCCGCTGCAGCCGGTGTGGCCTCCTCTATATTGGGGAGACAGGCCGCCTACTTGCGGAGCGATTCAGAGAGCACCTCTGGGCCACCCGGACGAACCAACCCAACCAACCTGTAGCACAGCATTTCAACTCCCCCTCCCACTCCACCGAGGATATGCAGGTCATTGGACTCATCCACCGCCAAACCACAACAACCCGACGGTCGGAGGAGGAGCGTCTTATCTTCCGACTGGGAACCCTCCAACCGCAGGGGATGAACTTGGACTTCACCAGTTTCTTCATCCCCCCTCCCCCCACCTTGTCTCAGCCGGATCACTCCAGCCCGGCACCGCCTTCCTGACCTGCAGTCTTCTTCTTGACCTCTCCGCCTCCATCCTACTCCGACCTATCACCCTCACCTTGACCTCTTTCCACCTATCACATTTCCAACGCCCCTCATCCAAGTCCCTCCTCCCTACCTTTTATCTTCTCCTGCTGAACACTCTCTGCTCATTCCTGAAGAAGGGCCTGTGCCCGAAACGTCGAATCTTCTGTTCCCTGGATGCTGTCTGACCTGCTGTACTGTTCCAGCAATAAAGTTTCAACTTTGATCTCCAGCATCTGCAGACCTCACTTTCTCCTCACTGACACCAATCTCCCCCTGTCTGATATAAACCAGCCCCACAGTCACTGACACCAATGTCTGCCTGTCTTATATAACCCAGCCCCACAGACACTGACACCAATCTCACCCTCTCCGATAGAAACCTGCCCCACAGTCACTGAAACCAATCTCCCCTTGTCTGAGATAAACCAGCCCCACAGTCACTGAAACCAATCTCCCCCTGTCTGATATAAACCAGCCCCACAGTCACTGACACCAATCTCCCCTTGTCTGATATAGCCCAGCCCCACAGTCACTGACACCAATCTCCCCCTGTCTGATATAAACCCTCCCCACAGTCACTGACACCAATCTCCCCTTGTCTGATATAAACCAGCCCCACAGACACTGAAACCAATCTCCCCTTCTCTGATGTAAACCAGCCCCACAGACACTGATACCAATCTCCCTCTGTCTGATATAAACCAGCTCCACAGTCACTAATACCAGTCTGACCATGTCTGATATAAACCAGCCCCACAGACACTGGCACCAATCTCTGCCTGTCTGATATACACTAGACCCACAGTCACTCACGCCAATCATTCCCTGTCTGATATAAGCCAGTCCCACAGTCACTGACAACAATCTCCCCTTGTCTGATATAAACCAGCCCCACAGACATGGGACCAATCTCTGCCTGTCTGATATACACGAGACCCACTGTCACTGACACCAATCTCCCCCTGTCTGATATAAACCAGACCCACAGTCACTGACACCAATCTCCCCCTGTCTGATATAAACCAGCCCCACAGACACTGACACCAATCTCCCCCTGTCTGATATAAACCAGCCCCACAGACACGAACACCATTCTCCCGCTATCTGATATAAACCAGACCCACAGTCACTGAAACAAATCACCTCCTGTCTGTTATAAACCAGCCCCACAGACACTGATACCAATTTTCTTCCTGTCTGATATAAACCAGCCCCACAGACACTGATACCAATCTGCCCCAGTCTGATATAAACCAGCCCCACAGACACTGACGCCAATCGCCCCATGTCTGATATAAACCAGCCACACAGACACAGACACAAAGCTCCCCCTGTCTGATATAAACCAGCCCCACAGAAATGGACACCAATCTCCCCCTGTCTAATATAAACCAGCCCCACAGACACTAACACCAATCTCCCGCTGTCTGATATATAAATGCCCCACAGTCACAGAGACCAATCTCCCAGAGTCTGATATAAACCAACCCACAGTCACTGACAACAATCTCGCCCTGTCTGATATAAACCAGCCCCACAGACACTGACACCAATCTCCCCTTGTCTGATAGAAACCAGCGCCACAGTCACTGACACCAATCTCCCCCTGTCTGATATAAACCAGCCCCACAGACACTGACACAAACTCCCCTGTCTGTTATAAACTAGACGCACATTCACTGACACCAATCTCCCCCTGTCTGACATAAACCAGACCCACAGTCACTGACACCAATCTCCCCCTGTCTGTTATAAACTAGACCCACATTCACTGACACCAATCTCCCCCTGTCTGATATAAACCAGCCCCACAGTCCCTGACACCAATCTCATTCTGTCTGATATAAACCAGCCCCACAGTCACTGACACCAATATCCCCCTGTCTGATATAAACCAGAACCACAGTCCCTGACACCAATCTCATCCTGTCTGATATAAACCAGCCCCACAGTCACTGACACCAATCTCCCCCTGTCTGATATAAACCATCCCCACAGTCCCTGACACCAATCTCATTCTGTCTGATATAAACCAGCCCCACAGTCACAGACGCTAATCTCCCCTTGTCTGATATGAAACAGCCCCAAATTCACTGACACCAATATCCCCCTGTCTGATATGAACCATGCCCACAGACACTGACACCAATCTCCCCCTGTCTGATATAAACCAGACCCACAGACACTGACACCAATCTCCATCTGTCTGATATAATCCAGCCCCACAGTAACTGACGCTAATCTCCCCTTGTCTGATATGAAACAGCCCCAAATTCACTGACACCAATATCCCCCTGTCTGATATAAACCAGCCCCACGGACACTGACACCAATCTACCCCTGTCTGATATAAACCAGCACCACAGTCCCTGACACCAAGCTCATTCTGTCTGATATAAACCAGCCCCACAGTCACTGACACCAATCTCCCCCTGTCTGATATGAACCATGCCCACAGACACTGACACCAATCTCCCCTTGTCTGATATAAACCAGCCCCACAGTCACCGAAACCAATCTCCCCCTGTCTGATATAAACCAGCCCCACAGTCACTGACACCAATCTCCCCTTGTCTGATATAGCCCAGCCCCACAGTCACTGACACCAATCTCCCCCTGTCTGATATAAACCCTCCCCACAGACACTGACACCAATCTCCCCCTGTCCGATATAAACCAGCCCCACAGTCACTGAAACCAATCTCCCCTTGTCTGAGATAAAACAGCCCCACATTCACTGACACCAATCTCCCCCTGTCTGATAAAACCCATCTCCACAGACACTGACACCAATCTCCCCCTGTCTGATGTAAACCAACCGCACAGACACTGACACCAATCTCACCCTGTCCGATATAAACCTGCCCCACAGTCACTGAAACCAATCTCCCCTTGTCTGAGATAAACCAGCCCCACAGTCACTGACACCAATCTCCTCCTGTCTGATCTAAACCAGCCCCACAGACAGTGACAACAATCTGCCCCTGTCTGATAAAAACCAGCTCCACAGTCACAGACAACAATCTCCCCCTGTCTGATATAAACCAGCCCCACAGACACTGACACCAATTTCCCATTTCTGATATAAACCAGCTCCTCAGACACTGACAACAATCTCCCCCTGTCTGATATAAACCAGATCCACAGACACTGACACCAATCTCCCCTTGTCTGATA
The DNA here is from genome assembly GCF_037043375.1 of Chiloscyllium plagiosum. Taxonomy (NCBI): domain Eukaryota; kingdom Metazoa; phylum Chordata; class Chondrichthyes; order Orectolobiformes; family Hemiscylliidae; genus Chiloscyllium; species Chiloscyllium plagiosum. The sequence continues at coordinate 55,069,547 of NW_028270167.1, forward strand.
TAAATCAGTCCCACAATCACTGACACCAATCTCCCCTTGTCTGATATTAACCAGCCACACAGTCACTGACACCAATCTCCCCCTGTCTGATATAAACCAACCCACAGTCTCTGACACAAATCTCCCCCTGTCTGATATAAACCAACCCACAGTCTCTGACGCCAATCTCCCCCTGTCTGATATAAACCAGCCCCACTGTCACTGACACTAATCTCCCCTTGTCTGATATAAACCTGCCCCACAGTCACTGACACCAATCTCCCCTTGTCTGAGATAAACCAGCCACACAGGCACTGACACCAATCTCTGCCTGTCTGCTATAAACCAGCCCACAGTCATTGACACCAATCTACCCCTGTCTGATATAAACCAGCCCCACAGTCACTGACACCAATCTCCCCTTGTCTGATATAGCCCAGCCCCACAGTCACTGACACCAATCTCCCCTGTCTGATATAAACCATCCCCACAGACACTGACACCAATCTCCCCCTGTCTGATATAAACTAGCCCCACAGTCACTGACACCAATGTCTGCCTGTCTTATATAACCCAGCCCCACAGACACTGACACCAATCTCACCCTCTCCGATAGAAACCTGCCCCACAGTCACTGAAACCAATCTCCCCTTGTCTGAGATAAACCAGCCCCACAGTCACTGACACCAATCTCCCCCTGTCTGCTATAAACCAGCCCCACAGTCACTGACACAAATCTTCCCTTGTCTGATACAAACCAGCCCCACATTCACTGACACCAATCTCCCCCTGTCTGATATAAACCAGCCCCACAGTCCCTGACACCAATCTCATTCTGTCTGATATAAACCAGCCCCACAGTCACTGACACCAATATCCCCCTGTCTGATATAAACCAGAACCACAGTCCCTGACACCAATCTCATTCTGTCTGATATAAACCAGCCCCACAGTCACAGACGCTAATCTCCCCTTGTCTGATATGAAACAGCCCCAAATTCACTGACACCAATATCCCCCTGTCTGATATGAACCATGCCCACAGACACTGACACCAATCTCCCCCTGTCTGATATAAACCAGACCCACAGACACTGACACCAATCTCCACCTGTCTGATATAATCCAGCCCCACAGTAACTGACGCTAATCTCCCCTTGTCTGATATGAAACAGCCCCAAATTCACTGACACCAATATCCCCCTGTCTGATATAAACCAGCCCCACGGACACTGACACCAATCTACCCCTGTCTGATATAAACCAGCCCCACAATCACAGAAACCAATCTCATCCTGTCTGATATAAACCAGACCCACAATCACTGACACCAATATCCCCCTGTCTGATATAAACCAGCACCACAGTCCCTGACACCAATCTCATCCTGTCTGATATAAACCAGCCCCACAGACACTGACACCAATCTCCCCCTGTCTGATATAAATCATCCCCACAGTCCCTGACACCAAGCTCATTCTGTCTGATATAAACCAGCCCCACAGTCACTGACACCAATCTCCCCCTGTCTGATATGAACCATGCCCACAGACACTGACACCAATCTCCCCCTGTCTGCTATAAACCAGCCCCACAGACACTGACACCAATCTCCCCCTGTCTGATATGAACCATGCCCACAGACACTGACACCAATCTCCCCCTGTCTGCTATAAACCAGCCCCACAATCACTGACACCAATCTCCCCCTGTCTGATATGAACCATGCCCACAGACACTGACACCAATCTCCCCCTGTCTGCTATAAACCAGCCCCACAGTCACTGACACCAATCTCCCCCTGTCTGATATGAACCATGCCCACAGACACTGACACCAATCTCCCCCTGTCTGCTATAAACCAGCCCCACAGACACTGACACCAATCTCCACCTGTCTGATATAATCCAGCCCCACAGTCACTGACGCCAATCTCCCCCGTCTGATATGAAACAGCCCACATTCACTAACACCAATATCCCCCTGTCTTATATAAACCAGACCCACAGTCACTGACAACAATCTCCCCCTGCCTGATACAAACCAGACCCACAGTCAATGACACCAAGCTCCCCCTCGCTGTTATAAACCAGCTCCACAGAAACTGACACCAATCTTCCCCTGTCAGAGAAAAACCAGCCCCACAGTCAGTGACGCCAATCTCCCCCTGTCTGTTATAAACCAGCCCCACAGACACTGACACCAATCTCCCCCTGTCTGATTTCAACCTGCCCCACAGTCACTGACACCGATCTCCCCTTGTCGGATATAAACCAGCCGCACAGACACTGAAACCAATCTTCCCTTGTCTGATATAAACCAGCCCCACAGAAACTGAAACCGATCTCCCCCTATCTGATATAAACCAGCCCCACAGACACTGAAAACAATCTCCCCTTGTCTGTTGTAAACAGCCCCACAGACACGGATACCAATCTCCCCCTGTCTGATATAAACCTGCCCCACAGTCACTGACACCAATATCCCCCTGTCTCATATAAACCAGACCCACAGTCACTGACACAAATCCCCTCCTGTCTGATATAAACCAACCCACAGTCACTGACACCAATCCCTGCCTGTCTGATATAAACCAGCCCCACAGAAACTGATACCAATCTCCCCCTGTCTGATTTAAACCTGCCCCACAGTCACTGACACCAATCTCCCCTTGTCTGATATAAACCAGCCCCACAGACTCTGATACCAATCTCCCCCTGTCTGATATATACCAGCCCCACAGACACTGAAACCAATCTCCCCTTCTCTGATATAAACCAGCCCCACAGACACTGATATCAATCTCCCCCTGTCTGATATAAACCAGCCCCACAGTCACTGACACCAATCTGTCCATGTCTGATTTCAACCAGCCCCACAGACACTGATATCAATCTCCCCCTGTCAGATATAAACCAGCCCCACAGGCACTGACAACAATCTCCCCCTGTCTGATATAAATCAGCCTCACAGTCTCTGGCACCAATCTCTGCGTGTCTTATATAAACCAGACCCACAGTCACTGACACCAATCTCCCCCTGTCTGATATAAACCAGCCCCACAGTCACTGACACCAATCTGTCCATGTCTGATTTCAACCAGCCCCACAGACACTGATACCAATCTCCCCCTGTCTGATTTAAACCTGCCCCACAGTCACTGACACCAATCTCCCCTTGTCTGATATAAACCAGCCCCACAGACACTGATACCAATCTCCCCCTGTCTGATATATACCAGCCCCACAGACACTGAAACCAATCTCCCCTTCTCTGATATAAACCAGCCCCACAGACCCTCATACCAATCTCCCCCTGTCTGATATAAACCAGCTCCACAGTCACTGACACCAATCTGATCATGTCTGATATAAACCAGCCCCACAGGCACTGACAACAATCTCCCCCTGTCTGAGATATATCAGCCCCACAGTCTCTGGCACCAATCTCTGCCTGTCTTATATAAACCAGACCCACAGTCACTGACAACAATCTCCCCCTGCCTGATACAAACCAGACCCACAGTCAATGACACCAAGCTCCCCCTCGCTGTTATAAACCAGCTCCACAGAAACTGACACCAATCTTCCCCTGTCAGAGAAAAACCAGCCCCACAGTCAGTGACGCCAATCTCCCCCTGTCTGTTATAAACCAGCCCCACAGCCATTACACCAATCTCCCCCTTGTCTGATATAAACCAGCCCACAGACACTGACACCAATCTCCCCCTGTCTGATTTCAACCTGCCCCACAGTCACTGACACCGATCTCCCCTTGTCGGATATAAACCAGCCGCACAGACACTGAAACCAATCTTCCCTTGTCTGATATAAACCAGCCCTACAGAAACTGAAACCGATCTCCCCCTATCTGATATAAACCAGCCCCACAGACACTGAAAACAATCTCCCCTTGTCTGTTGTAAACCAGCCCCACAGACACGGATACCAATCTCCCCCTGTCTGATATAAACCAACCCCACAATCACTGACACCAATCGATCCCTGTCTGATATAAACCAGCCCCACAGACACTGACACCAATCTGACCACGTCTGATTTAAACCAGACCCACAGGCACTGACACCAATCTCCCCCTGTCTGATATAAAACAGCCCCACAGTCACTGACACCAATCGCCCCCTGTCTGATATAAAACAGCCCCACAGTCACTGACGCCAATTTCCCCTGTCTGATATATGCCAGTCCCACAGTCACTGACAACAATCTCCACTTGTCTGATATAAACCAGCCCCACAGACACTGGCACCAATATCTGCCTGTCTGATATAAACTGGACCCACAGTCACTGACACCAATCTCCTCCTGTCTGATATCAACCAGACCCACATTCACTGACAACAATCTCCCCCTGTCTGATGTAAACCAGCCCCACAATCTCCCTGTCTGATATAAAGCAGCTCCACAGACACTGAAACCAATCTCCCCCTGTCTGATATAAACCAGCCCCACAGACACTGACACCAATCTCCCCCTGTCTGATATAAACCAGCCCCACAGATACTGACACCAATCCCCGCGTGTCTGATATAAACCAGCCCCACAGTCACTGACACCAATCTCTCCCTCTCTGATATAAACCAGCCCCACAGTCACTGACACCAATCTCTCCCTCTCTGATATAAACCAACCCACAGTCACTGACAACAATCTCGCCCTGTCTGATATGAACCAGCCCCACAGACACTGACACCAATCTCCCCTTGTTTGATAGAAACCAGCCCCAAAGACACTGACACCAATCTCTGCCTGTCTGATATAAACTAGACCCACAGTCACTGACACCAATCTCCCCCTGTCTGATATAAACCAGACTTACAGTATCTGACACCAATCTCCTCCTGTCTGATATAAACCAGCCCCACAGTCACTGACACAATCTCCCCCTGTCTGATATAAACCAGCCCAACAGTCACTGACACCAATCTCCCCCTGTCTGATATAAACCAGCCCCACAGACACTGACACAATCTCCCCCTGTCTGATATAAACCAGCCCAACAGTCACTGACACCAATCTCCCCCTGTCTGATATAAAACAGCCCCACAGTCACTGACACCAATCTCCCAGAGTCTGATATAAACCAACCCACAGTCATTGACAACAATCTCGCCCTGTCTGATATAAACCAGCCCCACAGACACTGACACCATCTCCCCTTGTCTGATAGAAACCAGCCCCACAGACACTGACACCAATCTCTGCCTGTCTGATATAAACTAGACCCACAGTCACTGACACCAATCTCCCCCTATCTTATATAAACCAGACTAAGAGTAACTGACACCAATCTCCCCCTGTCTGATATAAACCAGCCCCACAGACACTGACACAATCTCCCCTTGTCTGATATAAACAGCCCCACAGTCACTGACACCAATCTCCTCATGTCTGATATAAAGCAGACCCACAGACACTGACACCAATCTCCCCCTGTCTGATATAAACAAGACCCACAGTCACTGACACCAATATCCCCCTGTCTGATATAAACCCAGACCCACAGTCACTGACACCAATCTCTGCCTGTCTGATATAAACCATCCCCACAGACACTGACACCAATCTCTGCCTGTCTGATATACACCAACCCACAGTCACTGAGTCACTGAAACCAATCTCTGCCTGTCTGATATAAACCATCCCCACAGACACTGACACCAATCTCTGCCTGTCTGATATAAACTAGACCCACAGTCACTGACACCAATCTCCCCCTATCTTATATAAACCAGACTAAGAGTAACTGACACCAATCTCCCCCTGTCTGATATAAACCAGCCCCACAGACACTGACACAATCTCCCCTTGTCTGATATAAACAGCCCCACAGTCACTGACACCAATCTCCTCCTGTCTGATATACAGCAGACCCACAGACACTGACACCAATCTCCCCCTGTCTGATATAAACAAGACCCACAGTCACTGACACCTATATCCCCCTGTCTGATATAAACCCAGACCCACAGTCACTGACACCAATCTCTGCCTGTCTGAGATAAACCATCCCCACAGACACTGACACCAATCTCTGCCTGTCTGATATACACCAACCCACAGTCACTGACACCAATCTCCCCCTGTCTGATATAAACCATCCCCACAGTCATTGACACAAATATCCCCCAGTCTGATATACACCAACCCACAGTCACTGACACAAATCTTCCCTTGTCTGATACAAACCAGCCCCACAGTCACTGACACCAATCTCCCCCTATCTGATATAAACCAGCCCCACAGTCACTGACACCAATCTCCCCTTGTCTGATATAAACCAGCCCCACAGTCACTGAAACCAATCTCCCCCTGTCTGATATAAACCAGCCCCACAGTCACTGACACCAATCTCCCCTTGTCTGATTTAGCCCAGCCCCACAGTCACTGACACCAATCTCCCCCTGTCTGATATAAACCCTCCCCACAGACACTGACACCAATCTCCCCCTGTCCGATATAAACCAGCCCCACAGTCACTGAAACCAATTTCCCTTGTCTGAGATAAAACAGCCCCACAGTCACTGACACCAATCTCCCCCTGTCTGATAAAACCCATCTCCACAGACACTGACACCAATCTCCCCCTGTCTGATGTAAACCAACCGCACAGACACTGACACCAATCTCACCCTGTCCGATATAAACCTGCCCCACAGTCACTGAAACCAATCTCCTGCTGTCTGATCTAAACCAGCCCCACAGACAGTGACAACAATCTGCCCCTGTCTGATAAAAACCAGCCCCACAGTCACAGACAACAATCTCCCCCTGTCTGATATAAACCAGCCCCACAGACACTGACAGCAATTTCCCATTTCTGATATAAACCAGCCCCACAGACACTGACGCCAATTTCCCCTTGTCTGATATAAACCAGCTCCTCAGACACTGACAACAATCTCCCCCTGTCTGATATAAACCAGATCCACAGACACTGACACCAATCTCCCCTTGTCTGATATAAATCAGTCCCACAATTACTGACACCAATCTCCCCTTGTCTGATATTAACCAGCCACACAGTCACTGACACCAATCTCCCCCGGTCTGATCTAAACCAGACCCACAGTCTCTGACACAAATCTCCCCTGTCTGATATAAACCAACCCACAGTCTCTGACGCCAATCTCCCCCTGTCTGATATAAACCAGCCCCACTGTCACTGACACTAATCTCCCCTTGTCTGATATAAACCTGCCTCACAGTCACTGACACCAATCTCCCCTTGTCTGAGATAAACCAGCCACACAGACACTGACACCAATCTCTGCCTGTCTGCTATAAACCAGCCCACAGTCATTGACACCAATCTACCCCTGTCTGATATAAACCATCCCCACAGACACTGACACCAATCTCCCCCTGTCTGATATAAACTAGCCCCACAGTCACTGACACCAATGTCTGCCTGTCTTATATAACCCAGCCCCACAGACACTGACACCAATCTCACCCTCTCCGATATAAACCTGCCCCACAGTCACTGAAACCAATCTCCCCTTGTCTGAGATAAACCAGCCCCACAGTCACTGACACCAATCTCCCCCTGTCTGCTATAAACCAGCCCCACAGTCACTGACACAAATCTTCCCTTGACTGATACAAACCAGCCCCACATTCACTGACACCAATCTCCCCCTGTCTGATATAAACCAGCCCCACAGTCCCTGACACCAATCTCATTCTGTCTGATATAAACCAGCACCACAGTTACTGACACCAATATCCCCCTGTCTGATATAAACCAGAACCACAGTCCCTGACACCAATCTCATCCTGTCTGATATAAACCAGCCCCACAGTCACTGACACCAATCTCCCCCTGTCTGATATAAACCATCCCCACAGTCCCTGACACCAATCTCATTCTGTCTGATATAAACCAGCCCCACAGTCACAGACGCTAATCTCCCCTTGTCTGATATGAAACAGCCCCAAATTCACTGACACCAATATCCCCCTGTCTGATATGAACCATGCCCACAGACACTGACACCAATCTCCCCCTGTCTGATATAAACCAGACCCACAGACACTGACACCAATCTCCACCTGTCTGATATAATACAGCCCCACAGTAACTGACGCTATTCTCCCCTTGTCTGATATGAAACAGCCCCAAATTCACTGACACCAATATCCCCCTGTCTGATATAAACCAGCCCCACAATCACAGAAACCAATCTCATCCTGTCTGATATAAACCAGACCCACAATCACTGACACCAATATCCCCCTGTCTGATATAAACCAGCACCACAGTCCCTGACACCAATCTCATCCTGTCTGATATAAACCAGCCCCACAGACACTGACACCAATCTCCCCCTGTCTGATATAAATCATCCCCACAGTCCCTGACACCAAGCTCATTCTGTCTGATATAAACCAGCCCCACAGTCACTGACACCAATCTCCCCCTGTCTGATATGAACCATGCCCACAGACACTGACACCAATCTCCCCCTGTCTGCTATAAACCAGCCCCACAGACACTGACACCAATCTCCACCTGTCTGATATAATCCAGCCCCACAGTCACTGACGCCAATCTCCCCCGTCTGATATGAAACAGCCCCACATTCACTAACACCAATATCCCCCTGTCTTATATAAACCAGACCCACAGTCACTGACAACAATCTCCCCCTGCCTGATACAAACCAGACCCACAGTCAATGACACCAAGCTCCCCCTCGCTGTTATAAACCAGCTCCACAGAAACTGACACCAATCTTCCCCTGTCAGAGAAAAACCAGCCCCACAGTCAGTGACGCCAATCTCCCTCTGTCTGTTATAAACCAGCCCCACAGCCATTACACCAATCTCCCCCTTGTCTGATATAAACCAGCCCACAGACACTGACACCAATCTCCCCCTGTCTGATTTCAACCTGCCCCACAGTCACTGACACCGATCTCCCCTTGTCGGATATAAACCAGCCGCACAGACACTGAAACCAATCTTCCCTTGTCTGATATAAACCAGCCCTACAGAAACTGAAACCGATCTCCCCCTATCTGATATAAACCAGCCCCACAGACACTGAAAACAATCTCCTCTTGTCTGTTGTAAACCAGCCCCACAGACACGGATACCAATCTCCCCCTGTCTGATATAAACCAACCCCACAATCACTGACACCAATCGATCCCTGTCTGATATAAACCAGCCCCACAGACACTGACACCAATCTGACCACGTCTGATTTAAACCAGCCCCACAGACACTGACACCAATCTCCACCTGTCTGATATAAACCAGCCCCACAGACACTGACACCAATCTGCCGCTGTCTGATATAAACCTGTCCCACAGTCACTGACACCAATATCCCCCTGTCTGATATAAATCAGCCCCACAGTCACTGACAACAATCTCCCCCTGTCTGATATAAACCAGCCCCACAGTCACTGACACCAATCTCCCCCTGTCTGTTATAAACTAGACCCACAGTCACTGACACCAATCTTCCGCTGTCTGATATAAACCTGCCCCACAGTCACTGACACCAATATCCCCCTGTCTGATATAAACCAGACCCAAAGTCACTGACACCAATCCCTGCCTGTCTGATATAAACCAGCCCCACAGAAACTGATACCAATCTCCCCCTGTCTGATTTAAACCTGCCCCACAGTCACTGACACCAATCTCGTCTTGTCTGATATAAACCAGCCCCACAGACTCTGATACCAATCTCCCCCTGTCTGATATATACCAGCCCCACAGACACTGAAACCAATCTCCCCTTCTCTGATATAAACCAGCCCCACAGACACTGATATCAATCTCCCCCTGTCTGATATAAACCAGCCCCACAGTCACTGACACCAATCTGTCCATGTCTGATTTCAACCAGCCCCACAGACACTGATACCAATCTCCCCCTGTCTGATATAAACCAGCTCCACAGTCACTGACACCAATCTGACCATGTCAGATATAAACCAGCCCCACAGGCACTGACAACAATCTCCCCCTGTCTGATATAAACCAGCCCCACAGTCACTGACACCAATCTGTCCATGTCTGATTTCAACCAGCCCCACAGACACTGATACCAATCTCCCCCTGTCTGATTTAAACCTGCCCCACAGTCACTGACACCAATCTCCCCTTGTCTGATATAAACCAGCCCCACAGACACTGATACCAATCTCCCCCTGTCTGATATATACCAGCCCCACAGACACTGAAACCAATCTCCCCTTCTCTGATATAAACCAGCCCCACAGACCCTCATACCAATCTCCCCCTGTCTGATATAAACCAGCTCCACAGTCACTGACACCAATCTGATCATGTCTGATATAAACCAGCCCCACAGGCACTGACAACAATCTCCCCCTGTCTGAGATATATCAGCCCCACAGTCTCTGGCACCAATCTCTGCCTGTCTTATATAAACCAGACCCACAGTCACTGACAACAATCTCCCCCTGCCTGATACAAACCAGACCCACAGTCAATGACACCAAGCTCCCCCTCGCTGTTATAAACCAGCTCCACAGAAACTGACACCAATCTTCCCCTGTCAGAGAAAAACCAGCCCCACAGTCAGTGACGCCAATCTCCCCCTGTCTGTTATAAACCAGCCCCACAGCCATTACACCAATCTCCCCCTTGTCTGATATAAACCAGCCCACAGACACTGACACCAATCTCCCCCTGTTCGATTTCAACCTGCCCCACAGTCACTGACACCGATCTCCCCTTGTCGGATATAAACCAGCCGCACAGACACTGAAACCAATCTTCCCTTGTCTGATATAAACCAGCCCCACAGAAACTGAAACCGATCTCCCCCTATCTGATATAAACCAGCCCCACAGACACTGAAAACAATCTCCCCTTGTCTGTTGTAAACCAGCCCCACAGACACGGATACCAATCTCCCCCTGTCTGATATAAACCAACCCCACAATCACTGACACCAATCGATCCCTGTCTGATATAAACCAGCCCCACAGACACTGACACCAATCTGACCACGTCTGATTTAAACCAGACCCACAGGCACTGACACCAATCTCCCCCTGTCTGATATAAAACAGCCCCACAGTCACTGACACCAATCGCCCCCTGTCTGATATAAAACAGCCCCACAGTCACTGACGCCAATTTCCCCTGTCTGATATATGCCAGTCCCACAGTCACTGACAACAATCTCCACTTGTCTGATATAAACAAGCCACACAGACACTGGCACCAATCTCTGCCTGTCTGATATAAACTGGACCAACAGTCACTGACACCAGTCTCCTCCTGTCTGATATCAACCAGACCCACATTCACTGACAACAATCTCCCCCTGTCTGATGTAAACCAGCCCCACAATCTCCCTGTCTGATATAAACCAGCTCCACAGACACTGAAACCAATCTCCCCCTGTCTGATATAAACCAGCCCCACAGACACTGACACCAATCTCCCCCTGTCTGATATAAACCAGCCCCACAGATACTGACACCAATCCCCGCGTGTCTGATATAAACCAGCCCCACAGTCACTGACACCAATCTCTCCCTCTCTGATATAAACCAGCCCCACAGTCACTGACACCAATCTCTCCCTCTCTGATATAAACCAACCCACAGTCACTGACAACAATCTCGCCCTGTCTGATATGAACCAGCCCCACAGACACTGACACCAATCTCCCCTTGTTTGATAGAAACCAGCCCCAAAGACACTGACACCAATCTCTGCCTGTCTGATATAAACTAGACCCACAGTCACTGACACCAATCTCCCCCTGTCTGTTATAAACCAGACTGACAGTATCTGACACCAATCTCCTCCTGTCTGATATAAACCAGCCCCACAGTCACTGACACAATCTCCCCGTCTGATATAAACCAGCCCAACAGTCACTGACACCAATCTCCCCCTGTCTGATATAAACCAGCCCCACAGACACTGACACAATCTCCCCCTGTCTGATATAAACCAGCCCAACAGTCACTGACACCAATCTCCCCCTGTCTGATATAAAACAGCCCCACAGTCACTGACACCAATCTCCCAGAGTCTGATATAAACCAACCCACAGTCATTGACAACAATCTCGCCCTGTCTGATATAAACCAGCCCCACAGACACTGACACCATCTCCCCTTGTCTGATAGAAACCAGCCCCACAGACACTGACACCAATCTCGGCCTGTCTGATATAAACTAGACCCACAGTCACTGACACCAATCTCCCCCTATCTTATATAAACCAGACTAAGAGTAACTGACACCAATCTCCCCCTGTCTGATATAAACCAGCCCCACAGACACTGACACAATCTCCCCTTGTCTGATATAAACAGCCCCACAGTCACTGACACCAATCTCCTCATGTCTGATATAAAGCAGACCCACAGACACTGACACCAATCTCCCCCTGTCTGATATAAACAAGACCCACAGTCACTGACACCAATATCCCCCTGTCTGATATAAACCCAGACCCACAGTCACTGACACCAATCTCTGCCTGTCTGATATAAACCATCCCCACAGACACTGACACCAATCTCTGCCTGTCTGATATACACCAACCCACAGTCACTGAGTCACTGAAACCAATCTCTGCCTGTCTGATATAAACCATCCCCACAGACACTGACACCAATCTCTGCCTGTCTGATATAAACTAGACCCACAGTCACTGACACCAATCTCCCCCTATCTTATATAAACCAGACTAAGAGTAACTGACACCAATCTCCCCCTGTCTGATATAAACCAGCCCCACAGACACTGACACAATCTCCCCTTGTCTGATATAAACAGCCCCACAGTCACTGACACCAATCTCCTCCTGTCTGATATAAAGCAGACCCACAGACACTGACACCAATCTCCCCCTGTCTGATATAAACAAGACCCACAGTCACTGACACCTATATCCCCCTGTCTGATATAAACCCAGACCCACAGTCACTGACACCAATCTCTGCCTGTCTGATATAAACCATCCCCACAGACACTGACACCAATCTCTGCCTGTCTGATATACACCAACCCACAGTCACTGAGTCACTGACACCAATCTCTGCCTGTCTGATATAAACCATCCCCACAGACACTGACACCAATCTCTGCCTGTCTGATATACACCAACCCACAGTCACTGACACCAATCTCCCCCTGTCTGATATAAACCATCCCCACAGTCATTGACACAAATATCCCCCAGTCTGATATACACCAACCCACAGTCACTGACACAAATCTTCCCTTGTCTGATACAAACCAGCCCCACAGTCACTGACACCAATCTCCCCCTATCTGATATAAACCAGCCCCAGAGTCACTGACACCAATCTCCCCTTGTCTGATATAAACCAGCCCCACAGTCACTGAAACCAATCTCCCCCTGTCTGATATAAACCAGCCCCACAGTCACTGACACCAATCTCCCCTTGTCTGATATAGCCCAGCCCCTCAGTCACTGACACCAATCTCCCCCTGTCTGATATATACCCTCCCCACAGACACTGACACCAATCTCCCCCAGTCCGATATAAACCAGCCCCACAGTCACTGAAACCAATCTCCCCTTGTCTGAGATAAAACAGCCCCACAGTCACTGACACCAATCTCCCCCTGTCTGATAAAACCCATCTCCACAGACACTGACACCAATCTCCCCCTGTCTGATGTAAACCAACCGCACAGACACTGACACCAATCTCACCCTGTCCGATATAAACCTGCCCCACAGTCACTGAAACCAATCTCCTCCTGTCTGATCTAAACCAGCCCCACAGACAGTGACAACAATCTGCCCCTGTCTGATAAAAACCAGCCCCACAGTCACAGACAACAATCTCCCCCTGTCTGATATAAACCAGCCCCACAGACACTGACACCAATCTCCCCTTGTCTGAGATAAACCAGCCACACAGACACTGACACCAATCTCTGCCTTTCTGCTATAAACCAGCCCACAGTCATTGACACCAATCTACCCCTGTCTGATATAAACCAGCCCCACAGTCACTGACACCAATCTCCCCTTGTCTGATATAGCCCAGCCCCACAGTCACTGACACCAATCTCCCCTGTCTGATATAAACCATCCCCACAGACACTGACACCAATCTCCCCCTGTCTGATATAAACTAGCCCCACAGTCAGTGACACCAATGTCTGCCTGTCTTATATAACCCAGCCCCACAGACACTGACACCAATCTCACCCTCTCCGATATAAACCTGCCCCACAGTCACTGAAACCAATCTCCCCTTGTCTGAGATAAACCAGCCCCACAGTCACTGACACCAATCTCCCCCTGTCTGCTATAAACCAGCCCCACAGTCATTGACACCAATCTACCCCTGTCTGAGATAAACCAGCCCCACAGTCACTGACACCAATCTCCTCCTGTCTGATCTAAACCAGCCCCACAGACAGTGACAACAATCTGCCCCTGTCTGATATAAACCAGCCCCACAGACACTGACACCAATTTCCCAGTTCTGATATAAACCAGCCCCACAGACACGGACGCCAATTTCCCCTTGTCTGATATAAACCAGCCACACAGTCTCTGACACAAATCGCCCCCTGTCTGATAGAACCCAGACCCACCGTCACTGACACAAATCTCCCCCTGTCTGATATAAACCAGCCCCACAGTCACTGACACCAAACTCCGCTTGTCTGATATATATACCAACCCACAGTCATTGACACCAATCTCCCCTTGTCTGATATAAACCAGACCCTCAGTCACTGACACCAATCTCCCCATGTCTGATATAGACCAGCCCCACGGTCCCGGACACCAATCTCCCCCTGTCTGATATAAACCAGACCCACAGTCCCAGACACCAATCTCCCCCTGTCTGATATAAACCAGCCCCACAGGCACTGACACCAATCTCCACCTGTCTGATATACACCAGCCCCACTGTCACTGACACCAATCTCCCCGTCTGATATAAACCTGCCCCACAGTCACTGGCACCAATATCCCCCTGTCTGATGTAAACCAGCTCCACAGACACGGACACCAATCTCTGCCTGAATGATATAAACCAGCCCCACAGTCTCTGACGCTAATCTCCCCCTGTCTGATATAAACCAGCCCCACTGTCACTGACACTAATCTCCCCGTCTGATATAAACCTGCCCCACAGTCACTGACACCAATCTCCCCCTGTCTGATGTAAACCAGCCCCACAGACACTGACACCAATCTCCCCTTGTCTGATATAAAACAGCCCCACAGTCACTGACACCAATCTCTCCCTCTCTGATATAAACCAGTCCCACTGTCACTGACACCATTCTCCCAGAGTCTGATATAAACCAACCCACAGTCACTGACAACAATCTCGCCCTGTCTGATATAAACCAGCCCCTCAGACACTGACACCAATCTCTGCCTGTCTGATATAAACTAGTCCCACAGTCACTGACACCAGTCTCCCCCTGTCTGATATAAACCAGTCTTACAGTAACTGACACCAATCTCCTCCTGTCTGATATAAACCAGCCCCACAGTCACTGAGACCAATCTCTCCCTGTCAGATTTAAACCAGCCCCACAGACACTGACACCAATCTCCCCCTGTCTGCTATAAACCAGCCCCACAGTCACTGACACCAATCTCCCCCTGTCTGATCTAACCCAGCCCACAGACACTGACACCAATCTCCTCCTGTCTGATATCAACCAGCCCCACAGTCACTGACACCAATCTCCCCCTTGTCTGATCTAACCCAGCCCACAGTCACTGACACCAATCTCTGCCTGTCTGATAGTAACCAACCCCACAGACACTGACACCAATCTCCCCCCTGTCTAATATAACCCAGCTCCACAGACACTGACACCAATCTCCCCTTGTCTGATATAAAACAGCCCCACAGTCACTGACACCGATCTCCCCTTGTCGGATTTAAACCAGCCGCACAGACACTGACACCAATCTCCCCCTTGTCTGATCTAACCCAGCCCACAGTCACTGACACCAATCTCTGCCTGTCTGATAGTAACCAACCCCACAGACACTGACACCAATCTCCCCCCTGTCTAATATAACCCAGCCCCACAGACACTGACACCAATCTCTGCCTGTCTGATGTACACCAACCAACAGTCACTGACACCAATCTCCCGCTGTCTGATATAAACCAGCCCCACAGACACTGACACCCATCTCCCCCTGTCTGATATAAACCAGCCCCACAGTCACTGACACCAATCTCACCCTCTCCGATATAAACCTGCCCCACAGGCACTGACACCAATCTCACCTTGTCTGAGATAAACCAGCCCCATTGTCACTGACACCAATCTCCCCCTGTCTGATATAAACCAGCCACACAGTCATTGACACCAATCTACCCCTGTCTGAGATAAACCAGCCCCACCGTCACTGACACCAATCTCCCCCTGTCTGATAAAACCCATCTCCACAGACACTGACACCAATCTCCCCCTGTCTGATGTAAACCAGCCGCACAGACACTGACACCAATCTCTGCCTGTCTGATATCACCCAGCCCCACAGACAGTGACAAAAATCTGCCTCTGTTTCATATAAACCAGCCCCACAATCACTGACACCAATCTCCCCCTGTCTGATATAAACCAGCCCCACAGTCACTGACACCAATCTCCTCCTGTCTGATCTAAACCAGCCCCACAGACAGTGACAACAATCTGCCCCTGTCTAATAAAAACCAGCCCCACAGTCACAGACAACAATCTCCCCCTGTCTGATATCAACCAGCCCCACAGTCACTGACATCAATCTCCCCCTGTCTGATAAAAACCAGCCCCACAGACACTGACGCCAATTTCCCCTTGTCTGATATAAACCAGCTCCTCAGACACTGACAACAATCTCCCCCTGTCTGATACAAACCAGATCCACAGACACTGACACCAATCCCCCCTTGTCTGAGATAAATCAGTCCCACAGTCACTGACACCAATCTCCCCTTGTCTGATATAAACCAGCCCCTCAGACACTGACAACAATCTCCCACTGTGTGATATAAACCAGTCCCACAGTCACTGACACCAATCTCCCCCTCTCTGATATAACCCAGCTCCACAGACACTGACACCAATCTCCCCTTGTCTGATATAAAACAGCCCCACAGTCACTGACACTAATCTCCCCTTGTCGGATATAAACCAGCCGCACAGACACTGAAACCAATCTCCCCTTGTCTGATATAAACCAGCCCCATAGTCACTGACACCAATCTCTGCCTGTCTGATATAAACCAGCCCCATGGACACTGACACCAATCTCCCCTGTCCGATATAATCCATCCCCACAGACACTGACACCAATCTCTGCCTGTCTGATATAAACCAACCAACAGTCACTGACACAAATCTTCCCTTGTCTGATACAAACCAGCCCCACAGCCACTGACACCAATCTCCCCCTTCTGATATAAACCATCCCTACAGACACTGACACCAATCTCCCCCTCTCTGATATAACCCAGCTCCACAGACACTGACACCAATCTCCCCTTGTCTGATATAAAACAGCCCCACAGTCACTGACACCGATCTCCCCTTGTCGGATATAAACCAGCCGCACAGACACTGAAACCAATCTCCCCTTGTCTGATATAAACCCATCCCCACAGTCACTGTCAACAATCTCCCCCTGTCTGATCTAACCCAGCCCACAGACACTGACACCAATCTCCCCTTGTCTGATATAAACCAGCCCCATAGTCACTGACACCAATCTCTGCCTGTCTGATATAAACCAGCCCCACGGACACTGACACCAATCTCCCCTGTCTGATGTAAACCATCCCCACAGACACTGACACCAATCTCTGCCTGTCTGATATAAACCAACCAACAGTGACTGACACAAATCTTCCCTTGTCTGATAAAAACCAGCCCCACAGTCACTGACACCAATCTCCCCTGTCTGATATAAACCATCCCCACAGACACAGACACCAATCTCCCCCTGTCTGATATAAACCAGCCCCACAGTCACTGACACCATTCTCCCCTTGTCTGATATAAACCAGCCCCATAGTCACTGACACCAATCTCCCCCTGTCTGATATAAACCAGCTCCACAGTCACTGACACCAATCTCCCCCTGACTGATATAAACCAGACCCACAGTCACTGACACCAATCTCCCCCTGTCTGATATAAATCAGCCCCACAGCCACTGACACCAATCTCCCCTTGTCTGATATAGCCCAGCCCCACAGACACTGACACCATTCTCCCCGTCTGATATAAACCATCCCCACAGACACTGACACCAATCTCCCCCTGTCTGATATAAACCAGCCCCACAGTCACTGACACCAATGTCTGCCTGTCTTATATAACCCAGCCCCACAGACACTGACACCAATCTCACCCTCTCCGATATAAACCTGCCCCCCAGTCACTGACACCAATCTCCTCCTGATGATATAAACCAGCCGCACAGACACTGACACCAATCTCTGCCTGTCTGATATAAACCAGTCCCACTGTCACTGACACCATTCTCCCAGAGTCTGATATAAACCAACCCACAGTCACTGACAACAATCTCGCCCTGTCTGATATAAACCAGCCCCTCAGACACTGACACCAATCTCTGCCTGTCTGATATAAACTAGTCCCACAGTCACTGACACCAGTCTCCCCCTGTCTGATATAAACCAGTCTTACAGTAACTGACACCAATCTCCTCCTGTCTGATATAAACCAGCCCCACAGTCACTGAGACCAATCTCTCCCTGTCAGATTTAAACCAGCCCCACAGACACTGACACCATTCTCCCCCTGTCTGCTATAAACCAGCCCCACAGTCACTGACACCAATCTCCCCCTGTCTGATCTAACCCAGCCCACAGACACTGACACCAATCTCCTCCTGTATGATATCAACCAGCCCCACAGTCACTGACACCAATCTCCCCCCTGTCTAATATAACCCAGCTCCACAGACACTGACACCAATCTCCCCTTGTCTGATATAAAACAGCCCCACAGTCACTGACACCGATCTCCCCTTGTCGGATATAAACCAGCCGCACAGACACTGACACCAATCTCCCCCTTGTCTGATCTAACCCAGCCCACAGTCACTGACACCAATCTCTGCCTGTCTGATAGTAACCAACCCCACAGACACTGACACCAATCTCCCCCCTGTCTAATATAACCCAGCCCCACAGACACTGACACCAATCTCTGCCTGTCTGATGTACACCAACCAACAGTCACTGACACCAATCTCCCGCTGTCTGATATAAACCAGCATTACAGACACTGACACCCATCTCCCCCTGTCTGAGAGAAACCAGCCCCACAGTCACTGACACCAATCTCACCCTCTCCGATATAAACCTGCCCCACAGGCACTGACACCAATCTCACCTTGTCTGAGATAAACCAGCCCCATAGTCACTGACACCAATCTCCCCCTGTCTGATATAAACCAGCCACACAGTCATTGACACCAATCTACCCCTGTCTGAGATAAACCAGCCCCACCGTCACTGACACCAATCTCCCCCTGTCTGATAAAACCCATCTCCACAGACACTGACACCAATCTCCCCCTGTCTGATGTAAACCAGCCGCACAGACACTGACACCAATCTCTGCCTGTCTGATATCACCCAGCCCCACAGACAGTGACAAAAATCTGCCCCTGTTTCATATAAACCAGCCCCACAATCACTGACACCAATCTCCCCCTGTCTGATATAAACCAGCCCCACAGTCACTGACACCAATCTCCTCCTGTCTGATCTAAACCAGCCCCACAGACAGTGACAACAATCTGCCCCTGTCTAATAAAAACCAGCCCCACAGTCACAGACAACAATCTCCCCCTGTCTGATATCAACCAGCCCCACAGTCACTGACATCAATCTCCCCCTGTCTGATAAAAACCAGCCCCACAGACACTGACGCCAATTTCCCCTTGTCTGATATAAACCAGCTCCTCAGACACTGACAACAATCTCCCCCTGTCTGATACAAACCAGATCCACAGACACTGACACCAATCCCCCCTTGTCTGATATAAATCAGTCCCACAGTCACTGACACCAATCTCCCCTTGTCTGATATAAACCAGCCCCTCAGACACTGACAACAATCTCCCCCTGTGTGATATAAACCAGTCCCACAGTCACTGACACCAATCTCCCCCTCTCTGATATAACCCAGCTCCACAGACACTGACACCAATCTCCCCTTGTCTGATATAAAACAGCCCCACAGTCACTGACACTAATCTCCCCTTGTCGGATATAAACCAGCCGCACAGACACTGAAACCAATCTCCCCTTGTCTGATATAAACCAGCCCCATAGTCACTGACACCAATCTCTGCCTGTCTGATATAAACCAGCCCCATGGACACTGACACCAATCTCCCCTGTCCGATATAATCCATCCCCACAGACACTGACACCAATCTCTGCCTGTCTGATATAAACCAACCAACAGTCACTGACACAAATCTTCCCTTGTCTGATACAAACCAGCCCCAC
This sequence comes from Chiloscyllium plagiosum, assembly GCF_037043375.1. Taxonomy (NCBI): domain Eukaryota; kingdom Metazoa; phylum Chordata; class Chondrichthyes; order Orectolobiformes; family Hemiscylliidae; genus Chiloscyllium; species Chiloscyllium plagiosum. The sequence goes on from NW_028270167.1 coordinate 55,090,056, forward strand.
AGCCACTGACACCAATCTCCCCCTTCTGATATAAACCATCCCTACAGACACTGACACCAATCTCCCCCTCTCTGATATAACCCAGCTCCACAGACACTGACACCAATCTCCCCTTGTCTGATATAAAACAGCCCCACAGTCACTGACACCGATCTCCCCTTGTCGGATATAAACCAGCCGCACAGACACTGAAACCAATCTCCCCTTGTCTGATATAAACCAGCCCCATAGTCACTGACACCAATCTCTGCCTGTCTGATATAAACCAGCCCCACGGACACTGACACCAATCTCCCCTGTCTGATGTAAACCATCCCCACAGACACTGACACCAATCTCTGCCTGTCTGATATAAACCAACCAACAGTGACTGACACAAATCTTCCCTTGTCTGATACAAACCAGCCCCACAGTCACTGACACCAATCTCCCCTGTCTGATATAAACCATCCCCACAGACACAGACACCAATCTCCCCCTGTCTGATATAAACCAGCCCCACAGTCACTGACACCATTCTCCCCCTGTCTGATATAAACCAGCCCCATAGTCACTGACACCAATCTCCCCCTGTCTGATATAAACCAGCTCCACAGTCACTGACACCAATCTCCCCCTGTCTGATATAAACCAGATCCACAGACACTGACACCAATCTCCCCTTGTCTGATATAAATCAGTCCCACAGTCACTGACACCAATCTTCCATTGTCTGATATAAACCAGCCCCTCAGACACTGACAACAATCTCCCCCTGTCTGATATAAACCAGACCCACAGTCACTGACACCAATCTCCCCCTCTGGATCAGTGGTGCTGGAAGAGCACAGCAATTCAGGCAGCATCCGAGGACAGGCAAAATCGACGTTTCGGGCAAAAGCCCTTCATCAGGATTATTCCTGATGAAGGGCTTTTGCCCGAAACGTCGATTTTGCCTGTCCTCGGATGCTGCCTGAATTGCTGTGCTCTTCCAGCACCACTGATCCAGAATCTGGTTTCCAGCATCTGCTGTCATTGTTTTTACCAATCTCCCCCTGTCTGATATAAACCATCCCTACAGACACTGACACCAATCTCCCCCTCTCTGATGTAACCCAGCTCCACAGACACTGACACCAATCTCCCCTTGTCTGATATAAAACAGCCCCACAGACACTGTCACCAATTTCCCCCTGTCTGACATAAACCAGCTCCTCAGACACTGACACCAATCTCCCCCTGTCTGATATAAACCAGCCCCACAGTCACTGACACCAATCTCTGCCTGTCTGATATAAACCAGTCCCACGGACACTGACACCAATCTCCCCTGTCCGATGTAAACCATCCCCACAGACACTGACACCAATCTCTGCCTGTCTGATATAAACCAACCCACAGTCACTGACACAAATCTTCCCTTGTCTGATACAAACCAGCCCCACAGTCACTGACACCAATCTCCCCCTGTCCGATGTAAACCATCCCCACAGACACTGACACCAATCTCTGCCTGTCTGATATAAACCAACGCACAGTCACTGACACTAATCTTCCCTTGTCTGATATAAACCATCCCCACAGGCACTGACACCAATCTCTGCCTGTCTGATATAAACCAACCCACAGTCACTGACACTAATCTTCCCTTGTCTGATATAAACCAGCCCCACAGACACTGACACCAATCTCTGCCTGTCTGATATAAACCTGTCCTCCAGTTAAGTGGGATTCCATTGTATGGTCCCATACCTATCTATCATATATTCTCAAATAGTTAGATAAGCAGTTGCCAGGACTTTACGTCCCACTTCCAAACTGGCATAACACCCCACCCTCCACCCCCATCCTCACCTCTAACCAAAGGTGGTGGCCTACCTGTTTCTTGTTATATGCTAATTTCTGGTTTCCAGCATCTGCAGTCATTGTTTTTACCTCGTTGATTTTAACCCATCTGCGAATCCTCTTGCAAGGATGCCTGCCTTGAAGAAGTTTTCCTCCTCTCTCTACAAGAATCTCAGGGAGTCTCTCTCCCACTGCAACTCCCAGGTCATTTCCTCCTCCCCCACTGACCTATTGTACTCTATTCTACCCTATCCCCACCCCCACCATCCTCTAGCTTATCTCTCCACGCTTCAGGTTCTCTGCCTTTATTCCTGATGAAGGGCTTTTGCCTGAAAGGTGGATTTTGCCTGTCCTCGGATGCTGCCTGAATTGCTGTGCTCTTCCAGCGCCACTGATCCAGAATCTGGTTTCCAGCATCTGCAGTTTGTTTTCACCTCCCTGATATAAACCAACCCACAGTCACTGACACAAATCTTCCCTTGTCTGATACAAACCAGCCCCACAGTCACTGACACCAATCTCCCCCTGTCTGATAAAACCCATTTCCACAGACACGGACACCAATCTCCCCCTGTCTGACATCACCCAGCCCCACAGACAGTGACAACAATCTCCCCCTGTCTGATATAAACCATCCCCACAGACACTGACACCAATCTCCCCCTGTCTGATGTAAACCAGCCCCACAGACACTGACACCAACCTCCCGCCGTCTGATATAAACCTGCCCCAAAGTCACTGACACCAATCTCCCCTTGTCTGATATAAACCAGCCACACAGACACTGACACCTATCTCCCCCTGTCTGATATAAATCAGCCCCACAGTCACTGGCACCAATCTCCCCCTGTCTGATATAAACCAGCCCCTCAGACACTGATACCAATCTCCCCCTGTCTGACATAGACCTGCCCTACAGTCACTGACACCAATTTCCCCCTGTCTGATGTAAACCAGCCCCACAGTCACTGACACCAATCTCCCCCTATCTAATATAAATATGCGCTACAGTCACTGACACCAATTTCCCCCTGTCTGATATAAACCAGCTCCACAGTCACTGAAACCAATCTCCCCTTGTCTGATATAACCCAGCCCCACAGACACTGACAACAATCTCCCCCTGTCTGATATAAATCAGTCCCACAGACACTGACACCAATCTCTGCCTGTCAGATAACCCAGCTCCACAGTAACTTACACCAATCTCCCACTCTCTGATATAACTGACACCAATTTCCACCTTGTCTGATAGAAACCAGCCCCACAGACACTGACTACAATCTCTGCCTGTCTGATATAAACTAGTCATACAGTCACTGACACCAATCTCCTCCTGTCTGATATAAACCAGCCCCACAGTCACTGAGACCAATCTCCCCCTGTCTGCTATAAACCAGCCCACAGTCACTGACACCAATCTCCCCCTGTCTGATATAAACCAGCCCCACTGTCACTGACACCATTCTCCCAGAGTCTGATATAAACCAACCCACAGTCACTGACAACAATCTCGCCCTGTCTGATATAAACCAGCCCCTCAGACACTGACACCAATCTCACCCTGTCTGATATAAACCAGACCAACAGTCTCTGATGCCAATCTCCCCCTGTCTGATATAAACCAACCCACAGTCTCTGACGCCAATCTCCACCTGTCTGATACAAACCAGCCCCACTGTCACTGACACCAATCTCCCCATCTGATATAAACCTGCCCCACAGTCACTGACACCAATCTCCCCCTGTCTGATGTAAACCAGCCCCACAGACACGGACACCAATCTCTGCCTGTCTGATATAAACCAGCCCCACAGTCTCTGACGCCAATCTCCCCCTGTCTGATATAAACCAGCCCCACTGTCACTGACACTAATCTCCCCGTCTGATATAAACCTGCCCCACAGTCACAGACACCAATCTCCCCCTGACTGATGTAAACCAGCCCCACAGTCTCTGACGCCAATCTCCCCCTGTCTGATATAAACCAGCCCCACTGTCACTGACACCAATCTCCCCTTGTCTGATATAAACCAGCCCCACAGTCACTGACACCAATCTCTCCCTCTCTGATATAAACCAGCCCCACTGTCACTGACACCATTCTCCCAGAGTCTGATATAAACCAACCCACAGTCACTGACAACAATCTCGCCCTGTCTGATATAAACCAGCCCCTCAGACACTGACACCAATCTCCCCTTGTCTGATAGAAATCAGCCCCACAGACACTGACACCAATCTCTGCCTGTCTGATATAAACTAGTCCCACAGTCACTGACACCAATCTCCTCCTGTCTGATATAAACCAGCCCAACAGACACTGACACAACCTCCCCCTGTCTGATATAATACAGCCCCACAGTCACTGAGACCAATCTCCCCCTGTCAGATTTAAACCAGCCCCACAGACACTGACACCAATCTCCCCCTGTCTGCTATAAACCAGCCCCACAGTCACTGACACCAATCTCCTCCTGTCTGATATCAACCAGCCCCACAGTCACTGACACGAATCTCTGCCTGTCTGATATAAACCATCCCCACCGACACTGACACCAATTCCCCCTGTCTGATATAAACCATCCCCACAGACACTGACACCAATCTCCCTCTGTCTGACATAAACCAGCTCCACAGTCACAGACACCAATCTCCCCCTGTCTGATATAAACCAGCCCCACATATAAACCAGCCCCACAGACACTGACACCAATATCCCCCTGTCTGATATAAACCAGACCCACAGTCACTGACACCAATCTCCCCCTGTCTGATATAACCCAGCCCCACAGACACTGACACCAATCTCTGCCTGTCTGATGTACACCAACCAACAGTCACTGACACCAATCTCGCCCTGTCTGATATAAACCAGCCCCTCAGACACTGACACCAATCTCCCCTTGTCTGATAGAAACCAGCCCCACAGACACTGACACCAATCTCTGCCTGTCTGATATAAACTAGTCCCACAGTCACTGACACCAATCTCCCCCTGTCTGATATAAACCAGCCCCACAGACACTGACACAACCTCCCCCTGTCTGATACAATACAGCCCCACAGTCACTGAGACCAATCTCCCCCTGTCAGATTTAAACCAGCCCCACAGACACTGACACCAATCTCCCCCTGTCTGCTATAAACCAGCCTCACAGTCACTGACACCAATCTCCCCCTGTCTGATCTAACCCAGCCCACAGTCACTGACACCAATCTCTGCCTGTCTGATATAAACCATCCCCACAGACACTGACACCAATCTCCCCCTGTCTGATATAAACCAGCCCCACAGTCACTGACACCAATGTCTGCCTGTCTTATATAACACAGCCCCACAGACACTGACACCAAACTCACCCTCTCCGATATAAACCTGCCCCACAGGCACTGACACCAATCTCCCTCTGTCTGAGATAAACCAGCCCCACAGTCATTGACATCAATCTACCCCTGTCTGAGATAAACCAGCCCCACAGTCACTGACACCAATCTCCCCCTGTCTGATAAAACCCATCTCCACAGACACTGACACCAATCTCCCCCTGTCTGATGTAAACCAGCCGCACAGACACTGACACCAATCTCTGCCTGTCTGATATCACCCAGCCCCACAGACAGTGACAACAATCTGCCCCTGTCTGATAAAAACCAGCCCCACAGTCACAGACAACAATCTCCCCCTGTCTGATATAAACCAGCCCCACAGTCACTGACATCAATCTCCCCCTGTCTGATACAAACCAGCCCCACAGTCACTGACACCAATCTCCCCTGTCCGATGTAAACCAACCCCACAGACACTGACACCAATCTCCCCCTGTCTGCTATTAACCAGCCCCACAGTCACTGACACAAATCTTCCCTTGTCTGATACAAACCAGCCTCACAGTCACTGACACCAATCTCCCCCTGTCTGAAAAAACCCATTTCCACAGACACTGACACCAATCTCCCCCTGTCTGACATCACCCAGCCCCACAGACAGTGACAACAATCTCCCCCGGTCTGATATAAACCAGCCCCACAGACACTGACACCAATCTCCCCCTGTCTGATATATACCATCCCCACAGACACTGACACCAATCTCCCCCTCTCTGATGTAAACTAACCCCACAGACACTGACACCAACCTCCCGCCGTCTGATATAAACCTGCCCCAAAGTCACTGACACCAATCTCCCACTGTCTGATATAAACCAGCCACACAGACACTGACACCAATCTCCCCCTGTCTGATATTAACCAGACCCACAGACACTGACACCAATCTCCCCCTGTCTGATATAACCCAGCCCCACAGACACTGACACCAATCTCTGCCTGTCTGATGTACACCAACCAACAGTCACTGACACCAATCTCGCCCTGTCTGATATAAACCAGCCCCTCAGACACTGACACCAATCTCCCCTTGTCTGATAGAAACCAGCCCCACAGACACTGACACCAATCTCTGCCTGTCTGATATAAACTAGTCCAACAGTCACTGACACCAATCTCCCCCTGTCCGATATAAACCAGCCCCACAGACACTGACACAACCTCCCCCTGTCTGATATAATGCAGCCCCACAGTCACTGAGACCAATCTCCCCCTGTCAGATTTAAACCAGCCCCACAGACACTGACACCAATCTCCCCCTGTCTGCAATAAACCAGCCTCACAGTCACTGACACCAATCTCCCCCTGTCTGATCTAACCCAGCCCACAGTCACTGACACCAATCTCTGCCTGTCTGATATAAACCATCCCCACAGACACTGACACCAATCTCCCCCTGTCTGATATAAACCAGCCCCACAGTCACTGACACCAATGTCTGCCTGTCTTATATAACACAGCCCCACAGACACTGACACCAAACTCACCCTCTCCGATATAAACCTGCCCCACAGGCACTGACACCAATCTCCCTCTGTCTGAGATAAACCAGCCCCACAGTCATTGACATCAATCTACCCCTGTCTGAGATAAACCAGCCCCACAGTCACTGACACCAATCTCCCCCTGTCTGATAAAACCCATCTCCACAGACACTGACACCAATCTCCCCCTGTCTGATGTAAACCAGCCGCACAGACACTGACACCAATCTCTGCCTGTCTGATATCACCCAGCCCCACAGACAGTGACAACAATCTGCCCCTGTCTGATAAAAACCAGCCCCACAGTCACAGACAACAATCTCCCCCAGTCTGATATAAACCAGCCCCACAGTCACTGACATCAATCTCCCCCTGTCTGATACAAACCAGCCCCACAGTCACTGACACCAATCTCCCCTGTCCGATGTAAACCATCCCCACAGACACTGACACCAATCTCTGCCTGCCTGATATAAACCAGCCCCACAGTCACTGACACAAATCTTCCCTTGTCTGCTATAAACCAGCCCCACAGTCACTGACACCAATCTCCCCCTGTCTGATAAGACCCATTTCCACAGACACTGACACCAATCTCCCCCTGTCTGATAGAAACCAGCCCCACAGACACTGACACCAATCTCCCCCTGTCTGATATATACCATCCCCACAGACACTGACACCAATCTCCCCCTCTCTGATGTAAACTAACCCCACAGACACTGACACCAACCTCCCGCCGTCTGATATAAACCTGCCCCAAAGTCACTGACACCAATCTCCCCTTGTCTGATATAAACCAGCCACACAGACACTGACACCAATCTCTGCCTGTCTGATATAACCCAGCTCCACAGACACTGACACCAATCTCCCCCTGTCTGATATAAATCAGCCCCACAGTCACTAGCACCAATCTCCCCCTGTCTGATATAAATATGTGCCACAGACACTGACACCAATCTCTGCCTGTCAGATAACCCAGCACAACAGGCACTTACAGCAATCTCCCACTCTCTGATATAACCCAGACCCACAGTCACTGACACCAATCTCCCCCTGTCTGATATAAACCAGCCCCACAGACACTGACACCAATCTGTGCCTGTCTGATATAACCCAGCCCCACAGACACTGGCACCAAACTCCCCCTGTCTGATATAAACCATCCCCACAGACACTGACACCAATCTCCCCCTGTCTGATATAAATATGCGTTACTGTCACTGACACCAATTTCCCCCTGTCTGATATAAACCAGCCCCACAGTCACTGAAACCAATCTCCCCTTGTCTGATATAACCCAGCCCCACAGTCACTGACACCAATCTCCCCCTGTCTGATAAAGCCCATCTCCACAGTCACTGAAACCAATCTCCCCTTGTCTGATATAACCCAGCCCCACAGACACTGACAACAATCTCCCCCTGTCTGATATAAATATGTGCCACAGACACTGACACCAATCTCTGCCTGTCAGATAACCCAGCACAACAGGCACTTACACCAATCTCCCACTCTCTGATATAACCCAGACCCACAGTTACTGACACCAATCTCCCCCTGTCTGATATAAACCAGCCCCACAGACACTGACACCAATCTGTGCCTGTCTGATATAACCCAGCCCCACAGACACTGGCACCAAACTCCCCCTGTCTGATATAAACGATCCCCACAGACACTGACACCAATCTCCCCCTGTCTGATATAAATCAATCCCACAGTCACTGACACCAATCTCCCGTTGTCTGATGTAAACCAGCCCCACAGACACTGACACCAATTTCCCCCTGTCTGATATAAACCAGCTACTCAGACACTGAAACCAATCTCTCCTTGTCTGATATAAACCAACCCCACAGACACTGACACCAATTTCCCCCTGTCTGATATAAACCAGCTCCTCAGACACTGACACCAATTTCCCCCTGTCTGATATAAAACAGCCCAACAGTCACTGTCACCAATCTCTGCCTGTCTGATATAACCCAGCCCCACAGACACTGACACCAATCTCCCCCTGTCTGGATAGACCAGCCCCACAGTCACTGACACCAATCTCTGCCTGTCTGATATAAACCAGTCCCACGGACATTGACACCAACCTCCCCTGTCCGATGTAAACCATCGCCACAGACACTGACACCAATCTCTGCCTGTCTGATATAAACCAACCCACAGTCACTGACACAAATCTTCCCTTGTCTGATACAAACCAGCCCCACAGTCACTGACACCAATCTCCCCTGTCCGATGTAAACCATCCCCACAGGCACTGACACCAATCTCTGCCTGTCTGATATAAACCAACCCACAGTCATTGACACAAATCTTCCCTTGTCTGATATAAACCAGCCCCACAGACACTGACACCAATCTCTGCCTGTCTGATATAAACCTGTCCTCCAGTTAAGTGGGATTCCATTGTATGGTCCCATACCTATCTATCATATATTCTCAAATAGTTAGATAAGCAGTTGCCAGGACTTTATGTCCCACTTCCAAACTGGCATAACACCCCACCCTCCACCCCCATCCTCACCTCTAACCAAAGGTGGTGGCCTACCTGTTTCTTGTTATATACTAATTTCTGGTTTCCAGCATCTGCAGTCATTGTTTTTACCTCGTTGATTTTAACCCATCTGCGAATCCTCTTGCAAGGATGCCTGCCTTGAAGACGTTATCCTCCTCTCTCTACAAGAATCTCAGGGAGTCTCTCTCCCACTGCAACTCCCAGGTCATTTCCTCCTCCCCCACTGACCTATTGTACTCTATGCTACCCTATCCCCACCCCCACCATCCTCTAGCTTATCTCTCCACGCTTCATGCTCTCTGCCTTTATTCCTGATGAAGGGCTTTTCCCTGAAAGGTCGATTTTGCCTGTCCTCGGATGCTGCTTGAATTGCTGTGCTCTTCCAGCACCACTGATCCAGAATCTGGTTTCCAGCATCTGCAGTTTGTTTTCACCTCCCTGATATAAACCAAACCACAGTCACAGACACAAATCTTCCCTTGTCTGATACAAACCAGCCCCACAGTCACTGACACCAATCTCCCCCTGTCTGATAAAACCCATCTCCACAGACACTGACACCAATCTCCCCCTGTCTGACATCACCCAGCCCCACAGACTGTGACAACAATCTCCCCCTGTCTGATATAAACCAGCCCCACAGACACTGACACCAATCTCCCCCTGTCTGATGTAAACCAGCCCCACAGACACTGACACCAACCTCCCGCCGTCTGATATAAACCTGCCCCAAAGTCACTGACACCAATCACCCCTTGTCTGATATAAACCAGCCCCACAGACAGTGACAACAATCTGCCACTGTCTAATAAAAACCAGCCCCACAGTCACAGACAACAATCTCCCCCTGTCTGATATAAACCAGCCCCACAGTCACTGACATCAATCTCCCCCTGTCTGATACAAACCAGCCCCACAGACACTGACACCAATTTCCCATTTCTGATATAAACCAGCCCCACAGACACTGACACCAACCTCCCGCCGTCTGATATAAACCTGCCCCAAAGTCACTGACACCAATCTCCCCTTGTCTGATATTAACCAGCCCCACAGACAGTGACAACAATCTCCCCCTGTCTGATATAAACCAGCCCCACAGTCACTGACATCAATGTCCCCCTGTCTGATACAAACCAGCCCCACAGACACTGACACCAATTTCCCATTTCTGATATAAACCAGCCCCACAGACACTGACGCCAATTTCCCCTTGTCTGATATAAACCAGCTCCTCAGACACTGACAACAATCTCCCCCTGTCTGATATAAACCAGATCCACAGACACTGACACCAAACTCCCCCTGTCTGATATAAACCAGCCCCTCAGACACTGATACCAATCTCCCCCTGTCTGACATAGACCTGCCCTACAGTCACTGACATCAATTTCCTCCTGTCTGATGTAAACCAGCCCCACAGTCACTGACACCAATCTCCCCCTATCTGATATAAATATGCGCTACAATCACTGACACCAATTTCCCCCTGTCTGATATAAACCAGCCCCACAGTCACTGAAACCAATCTCCCCTTGTCTGAGATAACCCAGCCCCACAGTCACTGACACCAATCTCCCCCTGTCTGATAAAGCCCATCTCCACAGTCACTGAAACCAATCTCCCCTTGTCTGATTTAACCCAGCCCCACAGACACTGACAACAATCTCCCCCTGTCTGATATAAATATGTGCCACAGACACTGACACCAATCTCTGCCTGTCAGATAACCCAGCTCCACAGGCACTTACACCAATCTCCCACTCTCTGATATAACCCAGACCCACAGTCACTGACACCAATCTCCCCCTGTCTGATATAAACCAGCCCCACAGACACTGACACCAATCTGTGCCTGTCTGATATAACCCAGCCCCACAGACACTGGCACCAAACTCCCCCTGTCTGATATAAACCATCCCCACAGACACTGACACCAATCTCCCCCTGTCTGATATAAACCAGCCCCACAGTCACTGAAACCAATCTCCCCTTGTCTGAGATAACCCAGCCCCACAGTCACTGACACCAATCTCCCCCTGTCTGATAAAGCCCATCTCCACAGTCACTGAAACCAATCTCCCCTTGTCTGATTTAACCCAGCCCCACAGACACTGACAACAATCTCCCCCTGTCTGATATAAATATGTGCCACAGACACTGACACCAATCTCTGCCTGTCAGATAACCCAGCTCCACAGGCACTTACACCAATCTCCCACTCTCTGATATAACCCAGACCCACAGTCACTGACACCAATCTCCCCCTGTCTGATATAAACCAGCCCCACAGACACTGACACCAATCTGTGCCTGTCTGATATAACCCAGCCCCACAGACACTGGCACCAAACTCCCCCTGTCTGATATAAACCATCCCCACAGACACTGACACCAATCTCCCCCTGTCTGATATAAACCTGCCCCAAAGTCACTGACACCAATCTCCCCTTGTCTGATATAAACCAGCCACACAGACACTGACACCAATCTCTGCCTGTCTGATATAACCCAGCTCCACAGACACTGACACCAATCTCCCCCTGTCTGACATAGACCTGCCCTACAGTCACTGACACCAATTTCCCCCTGTCTGATGTAAACCAGCCCCACAGTCACTGACACCAATCTCCCCCTATCTGATATAAATATGCGCTACAGTCACTGACACCAATTTCCCCCTGTCTGATATAAACCAGCCCCACAGTCACTAGCACCAATCTCCCCCTGTCTGATATAAACCAGCCCCTCAGACACTGATACCAATCTCCCCCTGTCTGACATAGACCTGCCCTACAGTCACTGACACCAATTTCCCCCTGTCTGATGTAAACCAGCCCCACAGTCACTGACACCAATCTCCCCCTGTCTGATATAAACCAGCCCCACAGTCACTGACACCAATCTCCCCCTGTCTGATATAAATATGCGCTACAGTCACTGACACCAATTTCCCCCTGTCTGATATAACCCAGCTCCACAGACGCTGACACCAATCTCCCTCTGTCTGATATAAACCAGCCCCACCGTCACTGAAACCAATCTCCCCTTGCCTGATATAACCCAGCCCCACAGTCACTGACACCAATCTCCCCTGTCTGATAAAGCCCATCTCCACAGTCACTGAAACCAATCTCCCCTTGTCTGATATAACCCAGCCGCACAGACACTGACAACAATCTCCCCCTGTCTGATATAAACCAGCCACACAGACACTGACACCAATCTCTGCCTGTCTGATATAACCCAGCTCCACAGACACTGACACCAATCTCCCCCTGTCTGATATAAATCAGCCCCACAGTCACTAGCACCAATCTCCCCCTTTCTGATATAAACCAGCCCCTCAGACACTGATACCAATCTCCCCCTGTCTGACATAGACCTGCCCTACAGTCACTGACACCAATTTCCCCCTGTCTGATGTAAACCAGCCCCACAGTCACTGACACCAATCTCCCCCTATCTGATATAAATATGCGCTACAGTCACTGACACCAATTTCCCCCTGTCTGATATAAACCAGCCCCACAGTCACTGAAACCAATCTCCCCTTGTCTGATATAACCCAGCCCCACAGTCACTGACACCAATCTCCCCCTGTCTGATAAAGCCCATCTCCACAGTCACTGAGGATAGCAAATGTGGTTCCCTTGTTCAAAAAGGGGAGTAGGGATAACCCTAGTAACTATAGGCCGGTGAGTCTCACTTCTGTTGTGGGCAAAGTCTTAGAGAGAATTGTAAGGGATAGGATGTATGCACATCTGGATAGGAATAATGTGATCAAGGATAGTCAGCATGGTTTTGTGAAGGGCAGGTCGTGCCTCACAAACCTTATTGAATTCTTTGAAAAGGTGACAAAGGAGGTTGATGAGGGGAAAGCGGTAGATGTGGTATATATGGATTTTAGTAAGGCGTTTGATAACGTTCCCCATGGTAGGCTACTGCAGAAAATACGGAGATATGGCATTGAGGGTGAGTTGGAGGTTTGGATTAGGAATTGGCTGGATGGAAGAAGACAGAGGGTAGTAGTTGATGGCAAAGTTTCTTCATGGAGTGCCGTCACTAGCGGTGTTCCGCAAGGATCTGTTTTGGGACCATTGCTGTTTGTCATTTTTATAAATGACCTGGAAGAGGGGTTAGAAGGTTGGGTGAGCAAGTTTGCGGATGATACGAAAGTCGGAGTAGTTGTTGACAGTGAGGAAGGATGTGGCAGGTTACAGCAGGATATAGAGAAGCTGCAGAGCTGGGCAGAAAGGTGGCAAATGGAATTCAATGTAGCTAAGTGTGAGGTGATTCACTTTGGGAAGAATAACAAAAAGATGGGGTACTGGGCTAATGGTCGGATACTTGGTAGTGTGGATGAGCAGAGGGATCTTGGTGTCCATGTACACAGATCTCTGAAAGTTGCCACCCAGGTAAATAGTGCGGTGAGGAAGGCATATGGCGTATTGGCTTTTATTGGTAGAGGAATTGAGTTCCGGAGTCCTGAGGTCATGATGCAGTTGTATAAGACTCTGGTGCGGCCGCATCTGGAATATTGTGTGCAGTTTTGGTCGCCATACTATAGGAAGGATGTGGAGGCACTGGAACGGGTGCAGAGGAGGTTTACCAGGATGTTGCCTGGTATGGAAGGAAGATCGTATGAGGAAAGACTGAGACACTTGGGGCTGTTTTCATTAGAGAAAAGAAGGTTTAGGGGTGACTTGATTGAGGTGTACAAGATGATTAGGGGGTTAGATAGGGTTGACAGTGTGACCCTTTTCCCGCGTATGGAGTCGGGTATTACAAGGGGGCATAGCTTTAAATTAAGGGGGGGGTAGATATAGGACTGAAGTTAGGGGTAGGTTCTTCACTCAGCGAGTCGTAAGTTCATGGAATGCCCTGCCAGTAGCAGTGGTGGACTCTCCCTCTTTATGGGCATTTAAGCGGGCATTAGATAGGTATATGGAGGATAGTGGGTTAGTATAGGTTAGGTGGGCTTGGATCGGCGCAACATCGAGGGCCAAAGGGCCTGTACTGCGCTGTTTTCTTCTATGTTCTATGTTCTATGAAACTAATCTCCCCTTGTCTGATATAACCCAGCCCCACAGACACTGACAACAATCTCCCCCTGTCTGATATAAACCAGCCCCACAGACACTGACACCAATCTGTGCCTGTCTGATATAACCCAGCCCCACAGACACTGACACCAATCTCCCCCTGTCTGATATAAATCAATCAAACAGTCACTGACACCAATCTCCCGTTGTCTGATATAAACCAGCCCCACAGACACTGACACCAATCTCCCCCTGTCTGATATAAACCAGCCCCACAGTCACTGACACCAATCTCCCCCTGTCTGATATAAACCAGCCCCACAGTCACTGACACCAATCTCCCCCTGTCTGATATAAACTAGCCCCACAGACACTGACACCAATTTCCCCCTGTCTGATATAAACTAGCTACTCAGACACTGAAACCAATCTCTCCTTGTCTGATATAAACCAGCCCCACAGTCACTGACACCAATCTCCCCCTGTCTGATATAAACCAGCCCCACAGTCACTGACACCAATTTCCCCCTGTCTGATATAAACCAGCTCCTCAGACACTGACACCAATTTCCCCCTGTCTGATATAAACCAGCTCCTCAGACACTGACACCAATCTCTCCTTGTCTGATATAAACCAGCCCCAAAGTCACTGTCACCAATCTCTGCCTGTCTGATATAACCCAGCCCCACAGACACTGACACCAATCTCCCCCTGTCTGGATAAACCAGCCCCACAGTCACTGACACCAATCTCTGCCTGTCTGATATAAACCAGTCCCACGGACACTGACACCAATCTCCCCTGTCCGATGTAAACCATCCCCACAGACACTGACACCAATCTCTGCCTGTCTGATATAAACCAACCCACAGTCACTGACACAAATCTTCCCTTGTCTGATACAAACCAGCCCCACGGTCACTGACACCAATCTCCCCTGTCCGATGTAAACCATCCCCACAGGCACTGACACCAATCTCTGCCTGTCTGATATAAACCAACCCACAGTCACTCACACAAATCTTCCTTGGCTGATATAAACCAGCCCCACAGTCACTGACACCAATCTCCCCCTGTCTGACATCACCCAGCCCCACAGACAGTGACAACAACCTCCCCCTGTCTGATATAAACCAGCCCCACAGACACTGACACCAATCTCCCCCTGTCTGATGTAAACCAGCCCCACAGACACTGACACCAACCTCCCGCCGTCTGATATAAACCTGCCCGAAAGTCACTGACACCAATCTCCCCTTGTCTGATATAAACCAGCCACACAGACACTGTCACCAGTCTCTGCCTGTCTGATATAACCCAGCTCCACAGACACTGACACCAATCTCCCCCTGTCTGATATAAACCAGCTCCTCAGAAACTGACACCAATCTCCCCCTGTCTGATATAAACCAGCCCCACAGTCACTGACACCAATTTCCCCCTGTCTGATATAAACCAGCTCCTCAGACACTGACACCAATCTCTCCTTGTCTGATATAAACCAGCCCCACAGTCACTGTCACCAATCTCTGCCTGTCTGATATAACCCAGCCCCACAGACAGTGACACCAATCTCCCCCTGTCTGGATAAACCAGCCCCACACTCACTGACAACAATCTCTGCCTGTCTGATATAAACCAATCCCACGGACACTGACACCAATCTCCCCTGTCCGATGTAAACCATCCCCACAGACACTGACACCAATCTCTGCCTGTCTGATATAAACCAACCCACAGTCACTGACACAAATCTTCCCTGTCCGATTTAAACCATCCCCACAGGCACTGACACCAATCTCTGCCTGTCTGATATAAACCTGTCCTCCAGTTAAGTGGGATTCCATTGTATGGTCCCATACCTATCTATCATATATTCTCAAATAGTTAGATAAGCAGTTGCCAGGACTTTATGTCCCACTTCCAAACTGGCATAACACCCCACCCTCCACCCCCATCCTCACCTCTAACCAAAGGTGGTGGCCCACCTGTTTCTTGTTATATGCTAATTTCTGGTTTCCAGCATCTGCAGTCATTGTTTTTACCTCGTTGATTTTAACCTATCTGCGAATCCTCTTGCAAGGATGCCTGCCTTGAAGAAGTTTTCCTCCTCTCTCTACAAGAATCTCAGGGAGTCTCTCTCCCACTGCAACTCCCAGGTCATTTCCTCCTCCCCCACTGACCTATTGTACTCTATTCTACCCTATCCCCACCCCCACCATCCTCTAGCTTATCTCTCCACGCTTCAGGTTCTCTGCCTTTATTCCTGATGAAGGGCTTTTCCCTGAAAGGTCGATTTTGCCTGTCCTCGGATGCTGCCTGAATTGCTGTGCTCTTCCAGCACCACTAATCCAGAATCTGGTTTCCAGCATCTGCAGTTTGTTTTCACCTCCCTGATATAAACCAACCCACAGTCACAGACACAAATCTTCCCTTCTCTGATACAAACCAGCTCCTCAGACACTGACACCAATTTCCCCCTGTCTGATATAAACCAGCTCCTCAGACACTGACACCAATCTCTCCTTGTCTGATATAAACCAGCCCCACAGTCACTGTCACCAATCTCTGCTTGTCTGATATAACCCAGCCCCACAGACACTGACACCAATCTCCCCCTGTCTGGATAAAGCAGCCCCACAGTCACTGACACCAATCTCCCCCTGTCTGGATAAACCAGCCCCACAGTCACTGACACCAATCTCCCCCTGTCTGAGATAAACCAGCCCCAAGGACACTGACACAAATCTCCCCCTGTCTGATATAAACCAGACACACAGTCACTGAGACCAATCTCGCTCTGTTTGATATAAACCATCCCCACAGTCACTGACACCAATCTCCCCATGTCTGATATAACCCAGCTCCACAGACACTGACACCAATCTCCCCCTGTCTGATATAAACCAGCTCCTCAGACACTGACACTAATTTCCCCCTGTCTGATATAAACCAGCTCCTCAGACACTGACACCAATCTCTCCTTGTCTGATATAAAACAGCCCCACAGTCACTGTCACCAATGTCTGCCTGTCTGATATAACCCAGCCCCACAGACAGTGACACCAATCTCCCCATGTCTGGATAAACCAGCCCCACACTCACTGACAACAATCTCTGCCTGTCTGATATAAACCAATCCCACGGACACTGACACCAATCTCCCCTGTCCGATGTAAACCATCCCCACAGACACTGACACCAATCTCTGCCTGTCTGATATAAACCAACCCACAGTCACTGACACAAATCTTCCCTGTCCGATGTAAACCATCCCCACAGGCACTGACACCAATCTCTGCCTGTCTGATATAAACCTGTCCTCCAGTTAAGTGGGATTCCATTGTATGGTCCCAAACCTATCTATCATATATTCTCAAATAGTGAGATAAGCAGTTGCCAGGACTTTATGTCCCACTTCCAAACTGGCATAACACCCCACCCTCCACCCCCATCCTCACCTCTAACCAAAGGTGGTGGCCTACCTGTTTCTTGTTATATGCTAATTTCTGGTTTCCAGCATCTGCAGTCATTGTTTTAACCTCGTTGATTTTAACCCATCTGCGAATCCTCTTGCAAGGATGCCTGCCTTGAAGAAGTTTTCCTCCTCTCTCTACAAGAATCTCAGGGAGTCTCTCTCCCACTGCAACTCCCAGGTCATTTCCTCCTCCCCCACTGACCTATTGTACTCTATTCTACCCTATCCCCACCCCCACCATCCTCTAGCTTATCTCTCCGCACTTCAGGTTCTCTGCCTTTATTCCTGATGAAGGGCTTTTGCCTGAAAGGTCGATTTTGCCTGTCCTCGGATGCTGCCTGAATTGCTGTGCTCTTCCAGCACCACTAATCCAGAATCCGGTTTCCAGCATCTGCAGTTTGTTTTCACCTCGCTGATATAAACCAACCCACAGTCACTGACACAAATCTTCCCTTGTCTGATACAAACCAGCCCCACAGTCTCTGACACCAATCTCCCCCTGTCTGATACAAACCAGCCCCACAGTCACTGACACCAATCTCCCCCTGTCTGATACAAACCAGCTCCTCAGACACTGACACCAATTTCCCCCTGTCTGATATAAACCAGCTCCTCAGACACTGACACCAATCTCTCCTTGTCTGATATAAACCAGCCCCACAGTCACTGTCACCAATCTCTGCTTGTCTGATATAACCCAGCCCCACAGACACAGACACCAATCACCCCCTGTCTGGATAAACCAGCCCCACAGTCACTGACACCAATCTCCCCCTGTCTGGATAAACCAGCCCCACAGTCACTGACACCAATCTCCCCCTGTCTGAGATAAACCAGCCCCAAGGACACTGACACAAATCTCCCCCTGTCTGATATAAACCAGACACACAGTCATTGAGACCAATTTCGCTCTGTTTGATATAAACAATCCCCACAGTCACTGACACCAATCTCCCCATGTCTGATATAAACCCGTACCACAGTCACTGACACCATTCTCCCCCTGTCTGATATAAACCATCCCCACAGTCACTGACACCAATCTCCCCATGTCTGATATAAACCAGACCCACAGTCACTGACACCTTTCTCCCCCTGTCTGATATAAACCAGACCCATAGTCACTGACACCAATCTCCCCTGTCTGATGTAAACCAGCCCCACAGTCACTAACACCAATCTCTGCCTGTCGGATATAAACCAGCCCCACGGACACTGACACCAATCTCCCCCTGTCTGATATAAACCAGCTCCACAGTCACTGACACCAATCTCCCCCTCTCTGATATAAACCATCCCCACAGTAACTGACACCAATCTGCCCCTGTCAGATATAAACCAGCCCCACAGTCACTGACACAGGAATGCTGCCTGAATTGCTGTGCTCTTCCAGCACCACTGATCCAGCATCAGCAGTCATTGTTTTTACCAATCTCCCCCTGTCTGATATCTACCAGTCCCACAGTCCCTGACACCAATCTCCTCCTGTCTGTTTCAAACCAGCCCCACAGTCACTGACACCAATCTCCCCCTGTCTGATAGAAAGCAGACCCACAGTCAATGACACCAAACTCTGCCAGTCTGATATAAACCAGCCACTCAGTCACTGACACCAATCTCCGTCTGCCTGATATAAACCTGCCCCACAGTCAATGACACCAATCTCTGCCTGTCTGATATAAACCAGCCACTCAGTCACTGACACCAATCTCTGCCTGTCTGATATAAACCAGCCCCACAGACAATGACACCAATCTCCCCCTGTCTGATATAAACCAGCCCCACAGTCAATGACACCAATCTCTGCCTGTCTGATATAAACCAGCCACTCAGTCACTGACACCAATCTCTGCCTGTCTGATATAAACCAGACCCACAGTCACTGACACCAATCTCCCCCTGTCTGATGTAAACAAACCCACAGTCATTGACACCAATCTCCCCCTGTCTGATATAAACCAGACCCACAGTCACTGACACCAATCTCTGCCTGTCTCATATAAACCAACCCCACAGTCACTGACACCAATCTCCCCCTGTCTGATATAAACCAGCCCTACAGACACTGACACCAATCTCCCCCTGTCTGATATAAACCAGCCCCACAGACACTGACACCAATCTCCCCTGTCTGATATAAACCAATCCCACGGACACTGACACCAATCTCCCCTGTCCGATGTAAACCATCCCCACAGACACTGACACCAATCTCTGCCTGTCTGATATAAACCAACCCACAGTCACTGACACAAATCTTCCCTGTCCGATGTAAACCATCCCCACAGGCACTGACACCAATCTCTGCCTGTCTGATATAAACCTGTCCTCCAGTTAAGTGGGATTCCATTGTATGGTCCCATACCTATCTATCATATATTCTCAAATAGTTAGATAAGCAGTTGCCAGTACTTTATGTCCCACTTCCAAACTGGCATAACACCCCACCCTCCACCCCCATCCTCACCTCTAACCAAAGGTGGTGGCCTACCTGTTTCTTGTTATATGCTAATTTCTGGTTTCCAGCATCTGCAGTCATTGTTTTTACCTCGTTGATTTTAACCTATCTGCGAATCCTCTTGCAAGGATGCCTGCCTTGAAGACGTTTTCCTCCTCTCTCTACAAGAATCTCAGGGAGTCTCTCTCCCACTGCAACTTCCAGGTCATTTCCTCCTCCCCCACTGACCTATTGTACTCTATTCTACCCTATCCCCACCCCCCCATCCTCTAGCTTATCTCTCCACGCTTCAGGTTCTCTGCATTTATTCCTGATGAAGGGCTTTTCCCTGAAAGGTCGATTTTGCCTGTCCTCGGATGCTGCCTGAATTGCTGTGCTCTTCCAGCACCACTAATCCAGAATCTGGTTTCCAGCATCTGCAGTTTGTTTTCACCTCGCTGATATAAACCAAACCACAGTCACAGACACAAATCTTCCCTTGTCTGATACAAACCAGCTCCTCAGACACTGACACCAATCTCTCCTTGTCTGATATAACCCAGCCCCACAGACACTGACACCAATCTCCCCCTGTCTGGATAAACCAGCCCCACAGTCACTGACACCAATCTCCCCCTGTCTGGATAAACCAGCCCCACAGTCACTGACACCAATCTCCCCCTGTCTGAGATAAACCAGCCCCAAGGACACTGACACAAATCTCCCCCTGTCTGATATAAACCAGACACACAGTCACTGAGACCAATCTCGCTCTGTTTGATATAAACCATCCCCACAGTCACTGACACCAATCTCCCCATGTCTGATATAAACCCGTACCACAGTCACTGACACCATTCTCCCCCTGTCTGATATAAACCATCCCCACAGTCACTGACAACAATCTCCCCATGTCTGATTTAAACCCGTACCACAGTCACTGACACCATTCTCCCCCTGTCTGACATAAACCAGACCCATAGTCACTGACACCAATCTCCCCTGTCTGATGTAAACCAGCCCCACAGTCACTAACACCAATCTCTGCCTGTCGGATATAAACCAGCCCCACGGACACTGACACCAATCTCCCCCTGTCTGATATAAACCAGCTCCACAGTCACTGACACCAATCTCCCCCTCTCTGATATAAACCATCCCCACAGTAACTGACACCAATCTGCCCCTGTCAGATATAAACCAGCCCCACAGTCACTGACACAGGAATGCTGCCTGAATTGCTGTGCTCTTCCAGCACCACTGATCCAGAATCTGGATTCCAGCATCAGCAGTCATTGTTTTTACCAATCTCCCCCTGTCTGATATCTACCAGTCCCACAGTCCCTGACACCAATCTCCTCCTGTCTGTTTCAAACCAGCCCCACAGTCACTGACACCAATCTCCCCCGTCTGATAGAAACCAGACCCACAGTCAATGACACCAATCTCTGCCTGTCTGATATAAACCAGCCACTCAGTCACTGACACCAATCTCCGTCTGCCTGATATAAACCTGCCCCACAGTCACTGACACCAATCTCTGCCTGTCTGATATAAACCAGCCCCACAGACAATGACACCAATCTCCCCCTGTCTGATATAAACCAGCCCCACAGTCAATGACACCAATCTCTGCCTGTCTGATATAAACCAGCCACTCAGTCACTGACACCAATCTCTGCCTGTCTGATATAAACCAGACCCACAGTCACTGACACCTTTCTCCCCCTGTCTGATATAAACCAGACCCATAGTCACTGACACCAATCTCCCCTGTCTGATGTAAACCAGCCCCACAGTCACTAACACCAATCTCTGCCTGTCGGATATAAACCAGCCCCACGGACACTGACACCAATCTCCCCCTGTCTGATATAAACCAGCTCCACAGTCACTGACACCAATCTCCCCCTCTCTGATATAAACCATCCCCACAGTAACTGACACCAATCTGCCCCTGTCAGATATAAACCAGCCCCACAGTCACTGACACAGGAATGCTGCCTGAATTGCTGTGCTCTTCCAGCACCACTGATCCAGCATCAGCAGTCATTGTTTTTACCAATCTCCCCCTGTCTGATATCTACCAGTCCCACAGTCCCTGACACCAATCTCCTCCTGTCTGTTTCAAACCAGCCCCACAGTCACTGACACCAATCTCCCCCTGTCTGATAGAAAGCAGACCCACAGTCAATGACACCAAACTCTGCCTGTCTGATATAAACCAACCACTCAGTCACTGACACCAATCTCCGTCTGCCTGATATAAACCTGCCCCACAGTCAATGACACCAATCTCTGCCTGTCTGATATAAACCAGCCACTCAGTCACTGACACCAATCTCTGCCTGTCTGATATAAACCAGCCCCACAGACAATGACACCAATCTCCCCCTGTCTGATATAAACCAGCCCCACAGTCAATGACACCAATCTCTGCCTGTCTGATATAAACCAGCCACTCAGTCACTGACACCAATCTCTGCCTGTCTGATATAAACCAGACCCACAGTCACTGACACCATCTCCCCCTGTCTGATGTAAACAAACCCACAGTCATTGACACCAATCTCCCCCTGTCTGATATAAACCAGACCCACAGTCACTGACACCAATCTCTGCCTGTCTCATATAAACCAACCCCACAGTCACTGACACCAATCTCCCCCTGTCTGATATAAACCAGCCCTACAGACACTGACACCAATCTCCCCCTGTCTGATATAAACCAGCCCCACAGACACTGACACCAATCTCCCCCTGTCTGATATAAACCAATCCCACGGACACTGACACCAATCTCCCCTGTCCGATGTAAACCATCCCCACAGACACTGACACCAATCTCTGCCTGTCTGATATAAACCAACCCACAGTCACTGACACAAATCTTCCCTGTCCGATGTAAACCATCCCCACAGGCACTGACACCAATCTCTGCCTGTCTGATATAAACCTGTCCTCCAGTTAAGTGGGATTCCATTGTATGGTCCCATACCTATCTATCATATATTCTCAAATAGTTAGATAAGCAGTTGCCAGTACTTTATGTCCCACTTCCAAACTGGCATAACACCCCACCCTCCACACCCATCCTCACCTCTAACCAAAGGTGGTGGCCTACCTGTTTCTTGTTATATGCTAATTTCTGGTTTCCAGCATCTGCAGTCATTGTTTTTACCTCGTTGATTTTAACCTATCTGCGAATCCTCTTGCAAGGATGCCTGCCTTGAAGAAGTTTTCCTCCTCTCTCTACAAGAATCTCAGGGAGTCTCTCTCCCACTGCAACTCCCAGGTCATTTCCTCCTCCCCCACTGACCTATTGTACTCTATTCTACCCTATCCCCACCCCCACCATCCTCTAGCTTATCTCTCCACGCTTCAGGTTCTCTGCCTTTATTCCTGATGAAGGGCTTTTCCCTGAAAGGTCGATTTTGCCTGTCCTCGGATGCTGCCTGAATTGCTGTGCTCTTCCAGCACCACTGATCCAGAATCTGGTTTCCAGCATCTGCAGTTTGTTTTCACCTCCCTGATATAAACCAAACCACAGTCACAGACACAAATCTTCCCTTGTCTGATACAAACCAGCTCCTCAGACACTGACACCAATCTCTCCTTGTCTGATATAAACCAGCCCCACAGTCACTGTCACAAATCTCTGCTTGTCTGATAGAACTCAGCCCCACAGACACTGACACCAATCTCCCCCTGTCTGGATAAACCAGCCCCACAGTCACTGACACCAATCTCCCCCTGTCTGGATAAACCAGCCCCACAGTCACTGACACCAATCTCCCCCTGTCTGAGATAAACCAGCCCCAAGGACACTGACACAAATCTCCCCCTGTCTGATATAAACCAGACACACAGTCACTGAGACCAATCTCGCTCTGTTTGATATAAACCATCCCCACAGTCACTGACACCAATCTCCCCATGTCTGATATAAACCCGTACCACAGTCACTGACACCATTCTCCCCCTGTCTGATATAAACCATCCCCACAGTCACTGACACCAATCTCCCCATGTCTGATATAAACCCGTACCACAGTCACTGACACCATTCTCCCCCTGTCTGACATAAACCAGACCCATAGTCACTGACACCAATCTCCCCTGTCTGATGTAAACCAGCCCCACAGTCACTAACACCAATCTCTGCCTGTCGGATATAAACCAGCCGCACGGACACTGACACCAATCTCCCCCTGTCTGATATAAACCAGCTCCACAGTCACTGACACCAATCTCCCCCTTTCTGATATAAACCATCCCCACAGTAACTGACACCAATCTGCCCCTGTCAGATATAAACCAGCCCCACAGTCACTGACACAGGAATGCTGCCTGAATTGCTGTGCTCTTCCAGCACCACTGATCCAGAATCTGGATTCCAGCATCAGCAGTCATTGTTTTTACCAATCTCCCCCTGTCTGATATCTACCAGTCCCACAGTCCCTGACACCAATCTCCTCCTGTCTGTTTCAAACCAGCCCCACAGTCACTGACACCAATCTCCCCCGTCTGATAGAAACCAGACCCACAGTCAATGACACCAATCTCTGCCTGTCTGATATAAACCAGCCACTCAGTCACTGACACCAATCTCCGTCTGCCTGATATAAACCTGCCCCACAGTCACTGACACCAATCTCTGCCTGTCTGATATAAACCAGCCCCACAGACAATGACACCAATCTCCCCCTGTCTGATATAAACCAGCCCCACAGTCAATGACACCAATCTCTGCCTGTCTGATATAAACCAGCCACTCAGTCACTGACACCAATCTCTGCCTGTCTGATATAAACCAGACCCACAGTCACTGAAACCAATCTCCCGCTGTCTGATGTAAACAAACCCACAGTCATTGACACCAATCTCCCCCTGTCTGATATAAACCAGACCCACAGTCACTGACACCAATCTCTGCCTGTCTCATATAAACCAACCCCACAGTCACTGACACCAATCTCCCCCTGTCTGATATAAACCAGCCCTACAGACACTGACACCAATCTCCCCCTGTCTGATATAAACCAGACCCACAGACACTGACACCAATCTCCCACTGTCTGATATAAACCAGCCCCACAGACACTGACACCAATCTCCCCTTGTCTGATATAAACCAACCCACAGTCACTGACACCAATCTCCCCCTGTCTGATATAAACCAGCCCCACAGACACTGACACCAATCTCCCACTGTCTGATATAAACCAGCCCCACAGACACTGACACCAATCTCCCCTTGTCTGATATAAACCAACCCACAGTCACTGACACCAATCTCCCCCTGTCTGATATAAACCAGCTCCTCAGACACTGACACCAATTTCCCCC
The DNA here is from genome assembly GCF_037043375.1 of Chiloscyllium plagiosum. Lineage (NCBI taxonomy): Eukaryota > Metazoa > Chordata > Chondrichthyes > Orectolobiformes > Hemiscylliidae > Chiloscyllium > Chiloscyllium plagiosum. Next base: position 55,115,600 of record NW_028270167.1, read on the forward strand.
TGTCTGATATAAACCAGCTCCTCAGACACTGACACCAATCTTTCCTTGTCTGATATAAACCAGCCCCAAAGTCACTGTCACCAATCTCTGCCTGTCTGATATAACCCAGCCCCACAGACACTGACACCAATCTCCCCCTGTCTGGATAAACCAGCCCCACAGGCACTGACACCAATCTCTGCCTGTCTGATATAAACCAACCCACAGTCACTGACACAAATCTTCCCTTGTCTGATATAAACCAGCCCCCAGCCACTGACACCAATCTCCTCCTGTCTGATAAAACGCATTTCCACAGACACTGACACCAATTTCCCCCTGTCTGACATCACCCAGCCCCACAGACAGTGACAACAATCTCCCCCGGTCTGATAAAACGCATTTCCACAGACACTGACACCAATCTCCCCCTGTCTGATATAAACCATCCCCACAGACACTGACACCAATCTCCCCCTGTCTGATGTAAACCAGCCCCACAGACACTGACACCAACCTCCCGCCGTCTGATATAAACCTGCCCCAAAGTCACTGACACCAATCTCCCCTTGTCTGATATAAACCGGCCACACAGACACTGACACCATTCTCTGCCTGTCTGATATAACCCAGCTCCACAGACACTGACACCAATCTCCCCCTGTCTGATATAAACCAGCTCCTCAGACACTGACACCAATTTCCCCCTGTCTGATATAAACCAGCTCCTCAGACACTGACACCAATCTCTCCTTGTCTGATATAAACCAGCCCCACAGTCACTATCACCAATCTCTGCCTGTCTGATATAACCCAGCCCCACAGACAGTGACACCAATCTCCCCCTGTCTGGATAAACCAGCCCCACAGTCTTTGACACCAATCTCTGCCTGTCTGATATTAACCAATCCCACGGCCACTGACACCAATCTCCCCTGTCCGATGTAAACCATCCCCACAGACACTGACACCAATGTCTGCCTGTCTGATATAAACCAACCCACAGTCACTGACACAAATCTTCCCTGTCCGATGTAAACCATCCCCACAGGCACTGACACCAATCTCTGCCTGTCTGATATAAACCTGTCCTCCAGTTAAGTGGGATTCCATTGTATGGTCCCATACCTATCTATCATATATTCTCAAATAGTTAGATAAGCAGTTGCCAGGACTTTATGTCCCACTTCCAAACTGGCATAACACCCCACCCTCCACCCCCATCCTCACCTCTAACCAAAGGTGGTGGCCTACCTGTTTCTTGTTATATGCTAATTTCTGGTTTCCAGCATCTGCAGTCATTGTTTTTACCTCGTTGATTTTAACCCATCTGCGAATCCTCTTGCAAGGATGCCTGCCTTGAAGAAGTTTTCCTCCTCTCTCTACAAGAATCTCAGGGAGTCTCTCTCCCACTGCAACTCCCAGGTCATTTCCTCCTCCCCCACTGACCTATTGTACTCTATTCTACCCTATCCCCACCCCAACCATCCTCTAGCTTATCTCTCCACGCTTCAGGTTCTCTGCCTTTATTCCTGATGAAGGGCTTTTCCCTGAAAGGTCGATTTTGCCTGTCCTCGGATGCTGCCTGAATTGCTGTGCTCTTCCAGCACCACTAATCCAGAATCTGGTTTCCAGCATCTGCAGTTTGTTTTCACCTCCCTGATATAAACCAACCCACAGTCACAGACACAAATCTTCCCTTGTCTGATATAAACCAGCTCCTCAGACACTGACACCAATCTCTCCTTGTCTGATATACACCAGCCCCACAGTCACTGTCACCAATCTCTGCTTGTCTGATATAACCCAGCCCCACAGACACTGACACCAATCTCCCCCTGTCTGGATAAACCAGCCCCACAGTCACTGACACCAATCTCCCCCTGTCTGGATAAACCAGCCCCACAGTCACTGACACCAATCTCCCCCTGTCTGAGATAAACCAGCCCCAAGGACACTGACACAAATCTCCCCCTGTCTGATATAAACCAGACACACAGTCACTGAGACCAATCTCGCTCTGTTTGATATAAACCATCCCCACAGTCACTGACACCAATCTCCCCATGTCTGATATAAACCCGTACCACAGTCACTGACACCATTCTCCCCCTGTCTGATATAAACCATCCCCACAGTCACTGACACCAATCTCCCCATGTCTGATATAAACCCGTACCACAGTCACTGACACCATTCTCCCCCTGTCTGATATAAACCAGACCCATAGTCACTGACACCAATCTCCCCTGTCTGATGTAAACCAGCCCCACAGTCACTAACACCAATCTCTGCCTGTCGGATATAAACCAGCCCCACGGACACTGACACCAATCTCCCCCTGTCTGATATAAACCAGCTCCACAGTCACTGACACCAATCTCCCCCTCTCTGATATAAACCATCGCCACAGTAACTGACACCAATCTGCCCCTGTCAGATATAAACCAGCCCCACAGTCACTGACACAGGAATGCTGCCTGAATTGCTGTGCTCTTCCAGCACCACTGATCCAGAATCTGGTTTCCAGCATCAGCAGTCATTGTTTTTACCAATCTCCCCCTGTCTGATATCTACCAGTCCCACAGTCCCTGACACCAATCTCCTCCTGTCTGTTTCAAACCAGCCCCACAGTCACTGACACCAATCTCCCCCTGACTGGATAAACCAGCCCCACAGTCACTGACACCAATCTCCCCCTGTCTGAGATAAACCAGCCCCAAGGACACTGACACAAATCTCCCCCTGTCTGATATAAACCAGACACACAGTCACTGAGACCAATCTCGCTCTGTTTGATATAAACCATCCCCACAGTCACTGACACCAATCTCCCCATGTCTGATATAAACCCGTACCACAGTCACTGACACCATTCTCCCCCTGTCTGATATAAACCATCCCCACAGTCACTGACACCAATCTCCCCATGTCTGATATACACCCGTACCACAGTCACTGACACCATTCTCCCCCTGTCTGATATAAACCATCCCCACAGTCACTGACACCAATCTCCCCATGTCTGATATAAACCCGTACCACAGTCACTGACACCATTCTCCCCCTATCTGATGTAAACCAGTCCCACAGACACTGACACCAATCTCCCCCTGTCTGATATAAACCAGACCCACAGACACTGACACCAATCTCTGCCTGTCTGATATAAACCAGCTCCACAGTCACTGTCACCAATATCCCCCTGTCTGATATAAACCAGCCGCACAGACACTGACACCAATCTCCTCCTGTCTGACATAAACCAGCTCCACAGTCACTTACACCAATTTCCCCCTGTCTGATATAAACCAGCTCCACAGTCACTGACACCAATCTCCCTCTGTCTGATATAAACCAGCCCCACAGTCACTGACACCAATCTCACCCTGCCTGATATAAACCAACCCACAGTCACTGACACCAATCTCCCCCTGTCTGATGTAAACCAGTCCGACAGACACTGACACCAATCTCCCCCTGTCTGATATAAACCAGCCGCACAGACACTGACACCAATCTCCTCCTGTCTGACATAAACCAGCCCCACAGTCACTGACACCAATATCCCCCTGTCTGATATAAACCAGCCGCACAGTCACTGACACCAATCTCCCCCTGTCTGATGTAATCCAGCCCCACAGTCACTGACGCCAATCTCCCCGTGTCTGATATAAACCAGCCCCACAGTCACTGACACCAATATCCCCCTGTCTGATATAAACCAGCCGCACAGACACTGACACCAATCTCCTCCTGTCTGACATAAACCAGCTCCACAGTCACTTACACCAATTTCCCCCTGTCTGATATAAACCAGCTCCACAGTCACTGACACCAATCTCCCTCTGTCTGATGTAAACCAGCTCCACAGTCACTGACACCAATCTCCCTCTGTCTGATATAAACCAGCCCCACAGTCACTGACACCAATCTCACCCTGCCTGATATAAACCAACCCACAGTCACTGACACCAATCTCCCCCTGTCTGATGTAAACCAGCCCCACAGTCACTGACGCCAATCTCCCCGTGTCTGATATAAACCAGCCCCACAGTCACTGACACCAATATCCCCCTGTCTGATATAAACCAGCCGCACAGACACTGACACCAATCTCCTCCTGTCTGACATAAACCAGCTCCACAGTCACTTACACCAATTTCCCCCTGTCTGATGTAAACCAGCCCCACAGTCACTGACGCCAATCTCCCCGTGTCTGATATAAACCTGCCCCACAGTCACTGACACCGATGTCCCCCTGTCTGATATAAACCAGCCCCACAGTCACTGTCCCCAATCTCCCCCGTCTGATATAAACCAGCCCCACTGTCACTGACACCAATCTCCCTTTGTCTGATATAAACCAGCCCGACAGTCACTGACACCAATCTCCCCCTGTCTGATCTTAACCAGACCCACAGTCACTGACACCAATCTCCTCCTGTCTGATATTAACCCGTCCCACAGTCACTGACACACGAATGTTGCTTGAATTGCTAAACTCTTCCAGCACCACTTATCCAGAATCTGGTTTCCAGCATGTGCAGTCATTGTTTTTACCAATTTCCCCCTGTCTGATATAAACCAACCCACAGTCACTGACCCCAATCTCTGCCTGTCTGATATAAACCAGACACACAGTCTCTGACACCAATCTCACCCTGTCTGATATAAACCAGACCCACCGCCACTGACACCAATCCTCTCCTGTCTGACATAAAGCAGCCCCACAGACACTGACACCAACCTCCCTCTGCCTGATATAAACCTGCCCCACATGCTCTGACACCAATCTCCCCCGTTTGATATAAACCAGCCCCACAGTCACTGACACCAATCTCCCCCTGTCTGATATAAACCAGCAACTCAGTCACTGACACCAATCTCTGCCTGTCTGATATAAACCAGCCCCACAGTCACTGACACCAATCTCTGCCTGTCTGATATAAACCAGCCCCACAGTCACTGACACCAATCTCCCCCTGTCTGATATAAACCAGACCCACAGTCACTAACACCAATCTCCCCCAGTCTGATATAAACCAGACCCACAGTCACTGACACCATTCCTCTCACGTCTGACATAAAGCTGCCCCACAGACACTGACACCAATCTCCGCCTGCCTGATATAAACCAGACCCACAGTCACTGACACCAATCTCCCCCTGTCTGATATAAACCAGAACCACAGTCACTGACACCAATCTCCCCCTGTCTGATATAAACCAGACCCACAGTCACTGACACCAATCTCCCCCTGTCTGATATACACCAACCCACAGTCACTGACACCAATCTCCCCCTGTCTGATATAAACCAGACACACACAGTCTCTGACACCAATCTCATCCTGTCTGATAGAAACGAGCACCACAGTCTCTGACACCAATCTCCCCCTGTCTGATATAAACCAGACCCACAGTCACTGACACCAATCTCCCCATGTCTGATATAAACCAGCCCCACAGACACTGACACCAATCTCCCCCTGTCTGATATAAACCAGACCCACAGACACCGACACCAATCTCCCTCAGTCTGACATAAACCAGACCCACAGTCACTGACACCAATCTCCCCTTGTCTGTTAGAAACCAGCCCCAAAGACACTGACACCAATCTCCCCTTGTCTGATAAAAACCAGCCCCACAGACACTGACACCAATCTCCCCATGTCTGATAAAAACCAGCCCAACAGTCACTGACACCAATCTCCCCATTGTCTGATATAAACCATCCCCACACTCACTGACACCAATCTCCCCGTCTGATATAAACCAGTCCCACAGTCACTGACGCCAATCTCCCCGTCTGATATAAACCAGCCCCAAGGATACTGACACAAATCTCCCCCTGTCTGATATAAACCAGACACACAGTCACTGAGACCAATCTCGCTCTGTTTGATATAAACCATCCCCACAGTCACTGACACCAATCTTCCCCTGTCTGATATAAACCAGACCCACAGTCACTGACACCGATGTCCCCCTGTCTGATATAAACCAGCCCCACAGTCACTGTCCCCAATCTCCCCCGTCTGATATAAACCAGCCCCACTGTCACTGACACCAATCTCCCTTTGTCTGATATAAACCAGCCCGACAGTCACTGACACCAATCTCCCCCTGTCTGATCTTAACCAGACCCACAGTCACTGACACCAATCTCCTCCTGTCTGATATTAACCCGTCCCACAGTCACTGACACACGAATGTTGCCTGAATTGCTAAACTCTTCCAGCACCACTTATCCAGAATCTGGTTTCCAGCATGTGCAGTCATTGTTTTTACCAATTTCCCCCTGTCTGATATAAACCAACCCACAGACACTGACGCCAATCTCTGCCTGTCTGATATAAACCAGCCCCACATTCACTGACACCAATCTCACCCTGTCTGATATAAACCAGACCCACCGTCACTGACACCAATCCTCTCCTGTCTGACATAAAGCAGCCCCACAGACACTGACACCAATCTCCCTCTGCCTGATATAAACCAGCCCCACAGACACTGACACCAATCTCCCTCTGCCTGATATAAACCTGCCCCACATGCTCTGACACCAATCTCCCCCGTTTGATATAAACCAGCCCCACAGTCACTGACACCAATCTCCCCCTGTCTGATATAAACCAGCAACTCAGTCACTGACACCAATCTCTGCCTGTCTGATATAAACCAGCCCCACAGTCACTGACACCAATCTCTGCCTGTCTGATATAAACCAGCCCCACAGTCACTGACACCAATCTCCCCCTGTCTGATATAAACCAGAACCACAGTCACTGACACCAATCTCCCCCTGTCTGATATAAACCAGACCCACAGTCACTGACACCATTCCTCTCACGTCTGACATAAAGCAGCCCCACAGACACTGACACGAATCTCCGCCTGCCTGATATAAACCAGACCCACAGTCACTGACACCAATCTCCCCCTGTCTGATATAAACCAGAACCACAGTCACTGACACCAATCTCCCCCTGTCTGATATAAACCAGACCCACAGTCACTGACACCAATCTCCCCCTGTCTGATATACACCAACCCACAGTCACTGACACCAATCTCCCCCTGTCTGATATAAACCAGACACACAGTCTCTGACACCAATCTCATCCTGTCTGATAGAAACGAGCACCACAGTCTCTGACACCAATCTCCCCCTGTCTGATATAAACCAGACCCACAGACACCGACACCAATCTCCCTCAGTCTGATATAAACCAGACCCACAGTCACTGACACCAATCTCCCCTTGTCTGTTAGAAACCAGCCCCAAAGACACTGACACCAATCTCCCCTTGTCTGATAAAAACCAGCCCCACAGACACTGACACCAATCTCCCCATGTCTGATAAAAACCAGCCCAACAGTCACTGACACCAATCTCCCCATTGTCTGATATAAACCATCCCCACACTCACTGACACCAATCTCCCCGTCTGATATAAACCAGCCCCACAGTCACTGACGCCAATCTCCCCGTCTGATATAAACCAGCCCCATAGACACTGACACCAATCTCCCCGTGTCTGATATAAACCAGACCCACAGTCACTGAAACCAATCTCCCTCTGTCTGATATAAACCAGCCCCACAGTCACTGACACCAATCTCACCCTGCCTGATATACACCAACCCAAAGTCACTGACACCAATCTCCTCCTGTCTGATATAAACCAGCCCCATAGACACTGACACCAATCTCCCCGTGTCTGATATAAACCAACCCACAGTCACTGACCCCAATCTCTGCCTGTCTGATATAAACCAGCCCCACATTCACTGACACCAATCTCACCCTGTCTGATATAAACCAGACCCACAGTCACTGACACCAATCCTCTCCTGTCTGACATAAAGCAGCCCCACAGACACTGACACCAATCTCCCTCTGCCTGATATAAACCTGCCCCACACGCTCTGACACCAATCTCCCCCGTTTGATATAAACCAGCCCCACAGTCACTGACACTAATCTCCCCCTGTCTGATATAAACCAGCAACTCAGTCACTGACACCAATCTCTGCCTGTCTGATATAAACCAGCCCCACAGTCACTGACACCAATCTCTGCCTGTCTGATATAAACCAGCCCCACAGTCACTGACACCAATCTCCCCCTGTCTGATATAAACCAGACCCACAGTCACTAACACTAATCTCCCCCTGTCTGATATAAAACAGACCCACAGTCACTGACACCATTCCTCTCACGTCTGACATAAAGCAGCCCCACAGACACTGACACCAATCTCCGCCTGCCTGATATAAATCAGACCCACAGTCACTGACACCAATCTCCCCCTGTCTGATATAAACCAGACCCACAGTCACTGATACCAATCTCCCCCTGTCTGATATACACCAACCCACAGTCACTGACACCAATCTCCCCCTGTCTGATATAAACCAGACACACAGTCTCTGACACCAATCTCATCCTGTCTGATAGAAACGAGCACCACAGTCTCTGACACCAATCTCCCCCTGTCTGATATAAACCAGACCCACAGTCACTGACACCAATCTCCCCATGTCTGATATAAACCAGCCCCACAGACACTGACACCAATCTCCCCCTGTCTGATATAAACCAGACCCACAGACACCGACACCAATCTCCCTCAGTCTGATATAAACCAGACCCACAGTCACTGACACCAATCTCCCCCTGTCTGTTAGAAAGCAGCCCCAAAGACACTGACACCAATCTCCCCTTGTCTGATAAAAACCAGCGTCACAGACACTGACACCAATCTCCCCTTGTCTGATAAAAACCAGCCCCACAGTCACTGACACCAATCTCCCCATTGTCTGATATAAACCAGCCCCACAGTCACTGACACCAATCTCCCCCTGTCTGATATAAACCAGCCCCACAGTCACTGACGCCAATCTCCCCGTCTGATATAAACCAGCCCATAGACAATGACACCAATCTCCCCGTGTCTGATATAAACCAGACCCACAGTCACTGAAACCAATCTCCCTCTGTCTGATATAAACCAGCCCCACAGTCACTGACACCAATCTCACCCTGCCTGATATAAACCAACCCACAGTCACTGACACCAATCTCCTCCTGCCTGATATAAACCAGCCCCATAGACACTGACACCAATCTCCGCTGTCTGATATAAACCAGACCCACAGTCACTGACACCAATCTCCCTCTGTCTGATGTAAACCAGTCCCACAGACACTGACACAAATCTTCCCTTGTCTGATGTAAACCAGCCCCACAGTCACTGCGCCAATCTCCCCGTGTCTGATATAAACCAGAACCACAGACTGACACCAATCTCTGCCTGTCTGATATAAACCAACCCACAGTCACTGACACCAATATCCCCTTGTCTGATATACCCAGCCCCACAGACGCTGACACCAATCTCCCCCGTCTGATATAAACCAGCCCCACAGTCACTGACACCAATCTCACCCTGCCTGATATAAACCAGCCCCACAGTCACTGACACCAATCTCCTCCTGTGTGATATAAACCATCCCCAAAGTCACTGACACCAATCTCCTCCTGTCAGATATATACCAGCCCCACAGTCACTGACACCAATGTCCCCCTGTCTGATATAAACCAGCCCCATAGTCACTGACGCCAATGTCCCCCTGTCTGATATAAACAGGCCCCACAGTCACTGACACCAATCTCTGCCTGTCTGATTTAAACCAGCCCCACAGTCACTGACACAAATCTCCCCCTGTCTGATTTAAAACAGCCCCACAGTCACTGACACCAATCTCCCCCTGAATGATATAAACCAGACCCACGGTCACTGACACCAATCTCCCCCTGTCTGATATAAACCAACCCACAGTCTCTGACACCAATCTCCCCTGTCTGATATAAAACAACCCAGCAGTCACTGACAACAATCTCTCCTGCTCTGATCTCAACCAGCCCCACAGTCACTGACACCAATCTCCCGCTGGCTGATTTAAACCAGCCCCACAGTCACTGACACAAATCTCCCCCTGTCTGATTTAAAACAGCCCCACAGTCACTGACACCAATCTCCCCCTGTCTGATTTAAACCAGCCCCACAGTCACTGACACAAATCTCCCCCTGTCTGATTTAAAGCAGCCCCACAGTCACTGACACCAATCTCCCCCTGTCTGATATAAACCAGCCCCACAGTCACTGACACCAATCTCCCTCTGTCTGATATAAACCAGCCCCACAGTCACTGACACCAATATCCCCCAGTCTGATATAAACCAGTCCCACAGTCACTGACACCAATCCTCTTCTGTCTGACATAATCCAGCCCCACAGTCACTGACACCAATCTCCCCCAGTCTGATATAAACCAGCCCCACAGTCACTGACACCATTCCTCTCCTGTCTGACATAAACCAGCCCCACAGTCACTGACACCAATATCCCCCAGTCTGATATAAACCAACCCACAGTCACTGACACCAATCTCTGCCTATCTGATTTAAACCAACCCCACAGTCACTGACTCAAATCTCCCGCTGTCTGATATATACCTGCCCCACAGTCATTGACTCCAATCTCCCCCTGTCTGACATATACATACCCACAGTCACTGACACCAATCTCCCCTTGTCAGCTATAAACCAGCCCCACAGTCACTGACTCAAATCTCCCGCTGTCTGATATATACCTGCCCCACAGTCACTGACACCAATCTCACCCTGTCTGATATAAACCAGACCCACAGTCACTGTCACCAATATCCCCTTGTCTGATATAAACCAGCCCCACAGTCACTGACACCAATCTCCTCCTGTCTGATATAAACCATCCCCAAAGTCACTGACACCAATCTCCTCCTGTCAGATATATACCAGCCCCACAGTCACTGACACCAATGTCCCCCTGTCTGATATAAACCAGCCCCATAGTCACTGACGCCAATGTCCCCCTGTCTGATATAAACAGGCCCCACAGTCACTGACACCAATCTCTGCCTGTCTGATTTAAACCAGCCCCACAGTCACTGACACAAATCTCCCGCTGTCTGATATATACCTGCCCCACAGTCACTGACACCAATCTCACCCTGTCTGATATAAACCAGACCCACAGACACTGACACCAATCTCTGCCTGCCTGATATAAACCAACCCACAGCCACTGACACCAATCTCCTCCTGTCTGACATAAACCAGCTCCACAGTCACTTACACCAATTTCCCCCTGTCTGATATATACCTGCCCCACAGTCACTGACACCAATCTCACCCTGTCTGATATAAACCAGACCCACAGACACTGACACCAATCTCTGCCTGCCTGATATAAACCAACCCACAGCCACTGACACCAATCTCCTCCTGTCTGACATAAACCAGCTCCACAGTCACTTACACCAATTTCCCCCTGTCTGATATAAACCAGACCCACAGTCACTGACACCAATCCTCTTCTGTCTGACATAATCCAGCCCCACTGTCACTGACACCAATCTCCCTCTGTCTGATATAAACCAGCCCCACAGTCACTGACACCAATCTCACCCTGCCTGATATAAACCAACCTACAGTCACTGACACCAATCTACCCCTGTCTGATGTAAACCAGTCCGACAGACACTGACACCAATCTTCCCCTGTCTGATGTAAACCAGCCCCACAGTCACTGACGCCAATCTCCCCGTGTCTGATATAAACCAACCCACAGTCACTGACACCAATCTACCCCTGTCTGATGTAAACCAGTCCGACAGACACTGACACCAATCTCACCCTGCCTGATATAAACCAACCCACAGTCACTGACACGAATCTCCCCTTGTCTGATATAAACCTGCCCCACAGTCACTGACACCAATGTCCCCCTGTCTGATATAAACCAGCGAGGAGAAAGTGAGGTCTGCAGATGCTGGAGATCAAAGTTGAAACTTTATTGCTGGAACAGCACAGCAGGTCAGGCAGCATCCAGGGAACAGGAGATTCGACGTTTCGGGCACAGGCCCTTCTTCAGGAATGAGCAGAGAGTGTTCAGCAAGAGAAGATAAAAGGTAGGGAGAAGGGACTTGGAGGAGGGGCGTTGGAAATGTGATAGGTGGAAAGAGGTCAAGGTGAGGGTGATAGGTCGGAGTAGGATGGAGGCGGAGAGGTCAAGAAGAAGACTGCAGGTCAGGAAGGCGGTGCCGGGCTGGAGGGATCCGGCTGAGACAAGGTGGGGGGAGGGGGGATGAAGAAACTGGTGAAGTCCAAGTTCATCCCCTGCGGTTGGAGGGTTCCCAGTCGGAAGATAAGACGCCCCTCCTCCGACCGTCGCGTTGTTGTGGTTTGGCGGTGGATGAGTCCAATGACCTGCATATCCTCGGTGGAGTGGGAGGGGGAGTTGAAATGCTGTGCTACAGGTTGGTTGGGTTGGTTCGTCCGGGTGGCCCAGAGGTGCTCTTGCGGAGCGATTCAGGGAGAACCTCTGGGCCACCCGGACGAACCAACCCAACCAACCTGTAGCACAGCATTTCAACTCCCCCTCCCACTCCACCGAGGATATGCAGGTCATTGGACTCATCCACCTCCAAACCACAACAACCCGACGGTCGGAGGAGGAGCGTCTTATCTTCCGACTGGGAACCCTCCAACCGCAGGGGATGAACTTGGACTTCACCAGTTTCTTCATCCCCCCTCCCCCCACCTTGTCTCAGCCGGATCACTCCAGCCCGGCACCGCCTTCCTGACCTGCAGTCTTCTTCTTGACCTCTCCGCCTCCATCATACTCCAACCTATCACCCTCACATTGACCTCTTTCCACCTATCACATTTCCAACGCCCCTCCTCCAAGTCCCTCCTCCCTACCTTTTATTTTCTCCTGCTGAACACTCTCTGCTCATTCCTGAAGAAGGGCCTGTGCCCGAAACTTCGAATCTCCTGTTCCCTGGATGCTGCCTGACCTGCTGTGCTGTTCCAGCAATAAAGTTTCAACTTTGATATAAACCAGCCCCACAGTCACTGTCACCAATCTCCCCCGTCTGATATAAACCAGCCCCATAGACACTGAAACCATTCCTCTCACGTCTGACATAAAGCAGCCACACAGACACTGACACGAATCTCTGCCTGTCTGATATAAACTAGCAACACAGTCACTGACACCAATCTCTGCCTGTCTGATATAAACCAGACCCACAGTCACTGACACCAATCTCCCCCTGTCTAATATAAACCAGACCCACAGTCACTGACACCATTCCTCTCACGTCTGACATAAAGCAGCCCCACAGACACTGACACCAATCTCCGCCTCCCTGATATAAACCAGACCCACAGTCACTGACACCAATCTCCCCCTGTCTGATATAAACCAGACCACAGTCACTGACATCAATCTCCCCCTGTCTGATATAAACCAAACCCACAGTCACTGATGCCAATCTCCCCCTGTCTGATATAAACCAACCCACAGTCACTGACACCAATCTCCCCGTGTCTGATAGAAACCAGACCCACTGTCCCAGACACCAATCTCCGCCTGTCTGATATAAACCAGACCCACAGTCACTGACACCAATCTCCCCCTGTCTGATATAAACCAGACCCACAGTCACTGACACCAATCTCCCCCTGTCTGATATAAACCAACCCACAGTCACTGACACCAATCTCCCCCTGTCTGATATAAACCAGACACACAGTCTCTGACACCAATCTCATCCTGTCTGATAGAAATGAGCACCACAGTCTCTGACACCAATCTCCCCCTGTCTGATATAAACCAGCCCCACAGTCACTGACACCAATCTCCCCATGTCTGATATAAATCAGCCCCACAGACACTGACACCAATCTCCCCCTGTCTGATATAAACCAGACCCACAGACACTGACACCAATCTCCCTCAGTCTGATATAAACCAGACCCACAGTCACTGACACCAATCTCCCCTTGTCTGTTAGAAACCAGCCCCACAGACACTGACAACAATCTCCACTTGTCTGATAAAAACCAGCCCCACAGACACTGACACCAATCTCCCCTTGTCTGATAAAAACCAGCCCCACAGTCACTGACACCAATCTCACCTTGTCTGATATAAACCAGCCCCATAGACACTGACACCAATCTCCCCGTGTCTGATATAAACCAGACCCACAGTGACTGAAACCAATCTCCCTCTGTCTGATATAAACCAGCCCCACAGTCACTGACACCAATCTCACCCTGCCTGATATAAACCAACCCACAGTCACTGACACCAATCTCCTCCTGTCTGATATAAACCAGTCCCATAGACACTGACACCAATCTCCCCGTGTCTGATATAAACCAGACCCACAGTCACTGACACCAATCTCCCTCTGTCTGATGTAAACCAGCCCCACAGTCACTGCGCCAATCACCCCGTGTCTGATATAAACCAGACCCACAGACACTGACACCAATCTCTGCCTGTCTGATATAAACCAACCCACAGTCAATGTCACCAATATCCCCTTGTCTGATATAACCCAGCCCCACAGATACAGACACCAATCTCCCCCTGTCTGATATAAACCAGCTCCATAGTCACTTACACCAATTTCCCCCTGTCTGATATAAACCAGCTCCGCAGTCACTGACACCAATCTCCCCCTGTCTGATATAAAACAGCTCCACAGTCACTGTCACCAATTTCCCCCTGTCTGATATAAACCAGCTCCACAGTCACTGACACCAATCACCCCCTGTCTGATATAAACCAACCCACAGTCACTGACACCAATCTCCCCCTGTCTGATATAAACCAGACACACAGTTTCTGACACCAATCTCATCCTGTCTGATAGAAACGAGCATCACAGTCTCTGACACCAATCTCCCCCCTGTCTGATATAAACCAGCCCCACAGTCACTGACACCAATCTCCCCCGGTCTGATATAAACCAGCCCCACAGACACTGACACCAATCTCTCCCTGTCTGATATAAACCAGACCCACAGTCACTGACACCAATCTCCCAATGTCTGATATAAACCAGCCCCACAGTCACTGACACCAATCTCACCCTGCCTGATATAAACCAGCCCCACAGTCACTTAGACCAATCTCCTCCTGTCTGATATAAACCATCCCCACAGTCACTGACACCAATCTCCTCCTGTCAGATATAAACCAGACCCACAGTCACTGACACCAATGTCCCCCTGTCTGATATAAACCAGCCCAACAGTCACTTACGCCAATCTCCCCCTTCTGATATAAACCAGCCCCACAGACACTGACACTAATCTCCCCCTGTCTGATATAAACCAGACCCACAGTCACTGACACCAATCTCCCACTGTCTGATATAAACCAGCCCCACTGTCACTGACACCAATCTCCCCCTGTCTGATATGAACCAGCCCCACAGACACTGACACCAATCTACCCATTTCTGATGTAAACCAATCCCACAGACACTGACACGAATCTTCCCCTGTCTGATATAAACCAGCCCCACAGACACTGACACCAATCTCCCCCTGTCTGATATAAACCAGCTCCACAGTCACTGACACCACTCTCCCCCTGTCTGATATAAACCAGCTCCACAGTCACTGACACCAATTTCCCCCTGACTGATATAAACCAGCTCCACAGTCACTGACACCAATCTCCCCTGTCTGATATAAACCAACCCCACAGTCACTGACATCAATCTCCTCCTGTCAGATACATACCAGCCCCACAGTCACTGACACCAATGTCCCCCTGTCTGATATAAACCAGACCCACAGACACTGACGCCAATCTCCCCCGTCTGATATAAACCAGCCCCACAGACACTGACACGAATCTCCCCCTGTCTGATATAAATCAGACCCACAGTCACTGACACCAATCTCCCACTGTCTGATATAAACCAGTCCCACAGTCACTGACACCAATCTCACCCTGCCTGATATAAACCAACCCACAGTCACTGACACCAATCTCCCCCTGTCTGAGGTAAACCAGCCCCACAGACACTGACACCAATCTCCCCCTGTCTGATATAAACCAGCCCCACAGACACTGACACCAATCTCCCCCTGTCTGATATAAACCAGCCCCACAGTCACTGACACCAATCTCCCCCTGTCTGATATAAACCAGACCCACAGTCACTGACACCAATCTCCCCCTGTCTGATAGAAACGAGCCCCACAGTCTCTGACACCAATCTCGCCCCGTCTGATATAATCCAGCCCCACAGTCACTGACACTCATCTCCCCCTGTCTGATATAAACCAGACCCACGGTCACTGACACCAATCTCCCCCTGTCTATATAAACCAACCCACAGTCACTGACACCAATCTCCCCCTGTCTGATATAAACCAGACACACAGTCTCTGACACCAATCTCATCCTGTCTGATAGAAACGAGCCCCACAGTCTCTGACACCACTCTCGCCCTGTCTAATATAAACCAGCCCCACAGTCACTGACACCAATTTCCTCCTGTCTGACATATACCAGCCCCAAAGTCACTGACACCAATCCCCTCCTGTCTGACGTAAACCAGCCCCACAGTCACTGACACCAATCTCCCCCTGTCTGATTTAAACCAGCCCGACAGACACTGACACCAATATCCCCCAGTCTGATATAAACCAGCCCGACAGACACTGACACCAATATCCCCCAGTCTGATATAAACCAACCCACAGTCACTGACACCAAACTCCCCCAGTCTGATATAAACCAACCCACAGTCACTGACACCAATATCCCCCTGTCTGATATAAACCAGCCTCACAGTCATTGACTCCAATCTCCCCCTGTCTGATGTATACATGCCCACAGTCACTGACACCAATCTCCCCTTGTCAGATATAAACCAGCCCCACAGTCACTGACACCAATCTCCCTCTGTCTGATTTAAACTTGCCCCACTGTCACTGACACAAATCTCCCCCTGTCTGATATAAACCAGCAACACAGGCACTGACACCAATCTCCCCCGGTCTGATATAACCCAGCCCCACAGTCACTGACACCAATATCCCCCAGTCTGATATAAACCAACCCACAGTCACTGACAACAATCTCCCCCTGTCTGATATAAACCAGCCCCACAGTCACTGACACCAATATCCTCCAGTCTGATATAAACCAACCGACAGTCACTGTCACCGATATCCCCTTGTCTGATATAACCCAGCCCCACAGACACTGACACCAATCTCCCCCTGTCTGATATAAACCAGCTCCACAGTCACTTCCACCAATTTCCCCCTGTCTGATATAAGCCAGCTCCACAGTCACTGACAGCAATCTCGCCCTGTCTGATATAAACCAGCTCCACAGTCACTGACACCAATCTCCACTTGTCTGATAAAAAACAGCCCCACAGTCACTGACAACATTCGCCCCCTGTCTGATATAAACCAGCCCTACAGACACTGACACCAATCTCCCCCTGTATGATATAAACCAGCTCCACAGACACTGACACCAATCTCCCCCTGTCTGATATAAACCAGCCCCACAGTCACTGACACAAATCTCGCCCTGTCTGATATAAACCAGCCCCACAGTCACTGACACCAATATCCACCAGTCTGGTATAAACCAACCCACAGACACTGACACCAATCTCCCCCTGTCTGATATAAACCAGCACCACAGTCACTTACACCAATTTTCCCCTGTCTGATATAAACCAGCTCCACAGTCACTGACACCGATCTCCCCCTGTCTGATATAAACCAGCTCCACAGTCACTGACACCAATTTCCCCCTGTCTGATATAAACCAGCTCCACAGTCACTGACACCAATCTCCCCCTGTCTGATATAAACCAGCTCCACAGTCACTGACACCAATCTCCCCTTGTCTGATAAAAACCAGCCCCACAGTCCCTGACACCATTCGCCCCCTGTCTGATATAAACCAGCTCCACAGACACTGACACCAATCTCCCCCTGTCTGATATAAACCAGCCCCACAGTCACTGACACCAATCTCCCCTTGTCCGATAAAAACCAGACCCACAGTCACTGACACCATTCGCCCCCTGTCTGATATAAACCAGCCCCACAGTCACTGACACCAATCTCCCCTTGTCTGATAAAAACCAGACCCACAGTCACTGACACCAATCTCCCCCTGTCTGATATAAACCAGCTCCACAGTCACTTACACCAATCTCCCCCTGTCTGATATAAACCAGCTCCACAGACACTGACACCAATCTCCCCCTGTCTGAAAAAACCAACCCACAGTCACTGACACCAATCTACCCCTGTCTGATGACAACCAGCCCCACAGACACTGACACCAATCTCCCCTTGTCTGATATAAACCAGCCCCACAGTCACTTACACCAATTTTCCCCTGTCTGATATAAACCAGCTCCACAGTCACTGACACCGATCTCCCCCTGTCTGATATAAACCAGCTCCACAGTCACTGACACCAATTTCCCCCTGTCTGATATAAACCAGCTCCACAGTCACTGACACCAATCTCCCCCTGTCTGATATAAACCAGCTCCACAGTCACTGACACCAATCTCCCCTTGTCCGATAAAAACCAGACCCACAGTCACTGACACCATTCGCCCCCTGTCTGATATAAACCAGCCCCACAGTCACTGACACCAATCTCCCCTTGTCTGATAAAAACCAGACCCACAGTCACTGACACCAATCTCCCCCTGTCTGATATAAACCAGCTCCACAGTCACTTACACCAATCTCCCCCTGTCTGATATAAACCAGCTCCACAGACACTGACACCAATCTCCCCCTGTCTGAAAAAACCAACCCACAGTCACTGACACCAATCTACCCCTGTCTGATGACAACCAGCCCCACAGACACTGACACCAATCTCCCCTTGTCTGATATAAACCAGACCCACAGACACTGAAACCAATCTCCTCCTGTCTGATATAAACCAGACCCACAGTCACTGACACCAATCTCCCCCTGTCTGATATAAACCAGCACACAGTCACTGACACCAATCTCCTCCTGTCAGCTATATACCAGTCCCACAGTCACTGACACCCATGTCCCCCTGTCTGATATTAACCAGCCCCACAGTCACTGACGCCAATCTCCCCCGTCTGATCAAAACCAGCCCCACAGACACTGACTCGAAATGTGTTGCTGGAAAAGCGCAGCTGGTCAGGCAGCATCCAAGGAACAGGAGAATCGACGTTTCGGGCATAAGCCCTTCTTCAGGATTAACAGGAGAATCGACGTTTCGGGCATAAGCCATTCTTCAGGAATATATATCAGACTTCCTGAAGAAGGGCTTATGCTGGAAACGTCGATTCTCCTGTTCCTTGGATGCTGCCTAACCTGCTGCGCTTTTCCAGCAACACATTTCCAGCTCTGATCTCCAGCATCTGCAGAACTCACTATCTCCCCACAGACACTGACACCAATCTCCCCCTGTCTGATATAAACCAACACACAGTCACTGACACCAATCTACCCCTGTCTGATGTAAACCAGCCCCACAGACACTGACACCAATCTCCCCCTGTCTGATATAAACCAGCCCAAAGACACTGACACCAATCTCCCCCTGTTTGATATAAACCAGACCCACAGACACTGACACCAATCTCCCCCTGTCTGATATAAACCAGACCCACAGGCACTGACACCAATCTCCCCCTGTCTGATATAAACCAGCCCCACAGACACTGACACCAATCTCCCACTGTCTGATATAAACCAGACCCACAGACACTGAAACCACTCTCCCCCTGTCTGATATAAACCAGCCACACAGACACTGACACCAATCTCCCCCATTCTGATATAAACCAGACCCACAGACACTGAAACCAATCTCCCCCTGTCTGATATAAACCAGACCCACAGGCACTGACACCAATCTCCCCCTGTCTGATATAAACCAGACCCACAGACACTGACATCAATCTCCCCCTGTTTGATATAAACCAGACCCACAGGCACTGACACCAATCTCCCCCTGTCTGATATGAACCAGCCCCACAGACACTAACACCAATCTCCCCCGTCTGATATAAACCAGACCCACAGTCACTGACACCAATCTCCCCATGTCTGATATAAACCAGCCCCACAGTCACTGACACCAATCTCCCCCTGTCTGGTATAAACCAGACCCACAGACACTGACACCAATCTCCCCCTGTGTGATATAAACCCGACCCACAGTCACTGACACCAATCTCCCACTGTCTGATATAAACCAACCCCCAGTCACTGACACCAATCTCCCCCTGTCTGATATAAACCAGCCCCACAGACACTAACACCAATCTCCCCATGTCTGATATAAACCAGCCCCACAGTCACTGACACCAATCTCCCCCTGTCTGATATAAACCAGCCCCACAGACACTAACACCAATCTCCCCCGTCTGATATAAACCAGACCCACAGTCACTGACACCAATCTCCCCATGTCTGATATAAACCAGCCCCACAGACACTGACACCAATCTCCCCCTGTATGATATAAACCAGACCCACAGGCACTGAGACCAATCTCCCCCTGTCTGATATAAACCAGCCCCACAGACACTGACACCAATCTCCCCCTGTCTGATATAAACCAGCCCCACCGACACTGACACCAATCTCCCCCTGTCTGATATAAACCAGCCACACAGACACTGACACCAATCTCCCCCTGTCTGATATAAACCAGACCCACAGACACTGAAACCAATCTCCCCCTGTCTGATATAAACCAGACCCACAGGCACTGACACGAATCTCCCCCAGTCTGATATAAACCAGACCCACAGACACTGACATCAATCTCCCGCTGTCTGATATAAACCAGCCCCACAGTCACTGACACCAATCTCCCCCTGTCTGATATAAACCAACCCCACAGACACGAACACCAATCTCCCCCGTCTGATATAAACCAGACCCACAGTCACTGACACCAATCTCCCCCGTCTGATATAAACCAGCCCCACAGTCACTGACACCAATCTCCCCCTGTCTGATATAAACCAGACCCACAGACACTGACACCAATCTCCCCCTGTGTGATATAAACCAGACCCACAGACACTGACACCAATCTCCCCCTGTGTGATATAAACCCGACCCACAGTCACTGACACCAATCTCCCACTGTCTGATATAAACCAGCCCCACAGTCACTGACACCAATCTACCCCTGTCTGATGTAAACCAGCCCCACAGACACTGACAACAATCTACCCCTGTCTGATGTAAACCAGCCCCACAGACTCTGACACCAATCTCCCCCTGTCTGATATAAACCAGCCCCACAGACACTGTCACCAATCTCCCCCTGTCTGATATAAACCAGACCCACAGTCACTGACACCAATCTCCCACTGTCTGATATAAACCAGACCCACAGACACTGAAAACAATCTCCCCCTGTCTGACTTAAACCAGCCCCACAGTCCCTGACACCAATCTCCCCCTGTCTGATATAAACCAGACCCACAGTCACTGACACCAATCTCCCACTGTCTGATATAAACCAGACCCACAGACACTGACACCAATATCCCCCTGTCTGATATAAAGCAGACCCACAGACACTGACACCAATATCACCCTGCCTGATATAAACCAGCCCCACAGTCACTGACACCAATCTACCCCTGTCTGATGTAACCCAGCCCACAGACACTGACACCAATCTCCACCTGTCTGATATGAACCAGCCCCACAGACACTGACACCAATATCCCCCTGCCTGATATACACCAGACCCACAGTCACTGACATCAATCTCCCCCTGTCTGATATAAACCAGACCCACAGACACTGACACCAATATCCCCCAATCTGATATAAACCAGACCCACAGTCACTGACACCAATCTCCCCCTGTCTGATATAAACCAGACCCACAGTCACTGACACCAATCTCCCCCTGTCTGATATAAACGAGACCCACAGTCACTGACGCCAATCTCCGCCTGTCTGATATAAACCAACCCACAGACACTGACACCAATCTCCCCCTGTCTGATATAAACCAGACCAACAGTCACTGACACCAATCTCCCCCTGTCTGATATAAACCAGACCCACAGTCACTGACACAAATCTCCCCCTGTCTGATATAAACCAACCCACAGTCACTGACACCAATCTCCCCCTGTCTGATATAAACCAGACCCACAGTCACTGACACAACTCTCCCCCTGTCTGATATAAGCCAACCCACAGTCACTGACACCAATCTCCCCCTGTCTGATAGAAAAGAGCCCCACAGTCTCTGACACCAATCTCGCCCTGTCTGATATAATCCAGCCCCACAGACACTGACACCAATCTCCCCTGTCTGATATAAAACAGCCCCACAGTCACTGACTACAATCTCTCCCGCTGTGATATAAAACAGCCCCACAGTCACTGACTACAATCTCTCCCGCTGTGATATAAACCAGCCCCACAGTCACTGACACCAATCACCCCCTGTCTGATTTAAAAAAGCCCCACAGTCACTGACACAAATCTCCCTCTGTCTGATTTAAAACAGCCCCACAATCACTGACACCAATCTCCCCCTGTCTGATATAAACCAGCCCCACAGTCACTGACACCAATATCCCCCTGTCTGATATAAACCAGCCCCACAGTCACTGACACCAATCCTCTCCTGTCTGACATAAACCAGCCCCACAGTCACTGACACCAATCTCCCCCTGTCTGATATAATCCAGCCCCACAGACACTGACACCAATCTCCCCTGTCTGATATAAAACAGCCCCACTGTCACTGACCCCAATCTCCCCCTGTCTGATATAAACCAGCCCCACAGTCACTGACACAAATATCCCCCAGTCTGATATAAACCAACCCACAGTCACTGACACCAATCTCCCCCTGTCTGATATAAACCAGACCCACAGACACTGACACCAATCTCCCCCTGTGTGATATAAACCCGACCCACAGTCACTGACACCAATCTACCCCTGTCTGATATAAACCAGCCCCACAGACACTGTCACCAATCTCCCCCTGTCTGATATAAACCAGACCCACAGTCACTGACACCAATCTCCCACTGTCTGATATAAACCAGACCCACAGACACTGAAAACAATCTCCCCCTGTCTGACTTAAACCAGCCCCACAGTCCCTGACACCAATCTCCCGCTGTCTGATATATACCTGCCCCACAGTCACTGACACCAATCTCCCCTTGTCAGATATAAACCAGTCCCACAGTCACTGACACAAATCTCCCGCTGTCTGATATATACCAGCCCCACAGTCACTGACACCAATCTCCCCTTGTCAGATATAAAACAGCCCAAAAGTCACTGACACCAATCTCCCCCTGTCTGATTTAAACCACCCCCACAGTCACTGACACAAATCTCCTCCTGTCTGATATAACCCAGCCCCACAGTCACTGACACCAATCTCCTCCTGTCTGATATAAACCATCGCCACAATCACTGACACCAATCTCCCCTTGTCTGATAAAAACCAGCCCCACAGTCACTGACGCCAATCTCCCCCGTCTGATATAAACCAGACCCACAGTCACTGACATCAATCTCCCCCTGTCTGATATAAACCAGACCCACAGACACTGACACCAATATCCCCCAATCTGATATAAACCAGACCCACAGTCACTGACACCAATCTCCCCCTGTCTGATATAAACCAGACCCACAGTCACTGACACCAATCTCCCCCTGTCTGATATAAACCAGACCCACAGTCACTGACGCCAATCTCCGCCTGTCTGATATAAACCAACCCACAGACACTGACACCAATCTCCCCCTGTCTGATATAAACCAGACCAACAGTCACTGACACCAATCTCCCCCTGTCTGATATAAACCAGACCCACAGTCACTGACACAAATCTCCCCCTGTCTGATATAAACCAACCCACAGTCACTGACACCAATCTCCCCCTGTCTGATATAAACCAGACCCACAGTCACTGACACAACTCTCCCCCTGTCTGATATAAGCCAACCCACAGTCACTGACACCAATCTCCCCCTGTCTGATAGAAAAGAGCCCCACAGTCTCTGACACCAATCTCGCCCTGTCTGATATAATCCAGCCCCACAGACACTGACACCAATCTCCCCTGTCTGATATAAAACAGCCCCACAGTCACTGACTACAATCTCTCCCGCTGTGATATAAAACAGCCCCACAGTCACTGACTACAATCTCTCCCGCTGTGATATAAACCAGCCCCACAGTCACTGACACCAATCACCCCCTGTCTGATTTAAAAAAGCCCCACAGTCACTGACACAAATCTCCCTCTGTCTGATTTAAAACAGCCCCACAATCACTGACACCAATCTCCCCCTGTCTGATATAAACCAGCCCCACAGTCACTGACACCAATATCCCCCTGTCTGATATAAACCAGCCCCACAGTCACTGACACCAATCCTCTCCTGTCTGACATAAACCAGCCCCACAGTCACTGACACCAATCTCCCCCTGTCTGATATAATCCAGCCCCACAGACACTGACACCAATCTCCCCTGTCTGATATAAAACAGCCCCACTGTCACTGACACCAATCTCCCCCTGTCTGATATAAACCAGCCCCACAGTCACTGACACAAATATCCCCCAGTCTGATATAAACCAACCCACAGTCACTGACACCAATCTCCCCCTGTCTGATATAAACCAGCCGCACAGTCACTGACACCAATCTCTGCCTGTCTGATTTAAACCAACCCCACAGTCACTGACTCAAATCTCCCGCTGTCTGATATATACCTGCCCCACAGTCACTGACACCAATCTCCCCTTGTCAGATATAAAGCAGCCCCACAGCCACTGACTCAAATCTCCCGCTGTCTGATATATACCTGCCCCACAGTCACTGACACCAATCTCCCCTTGTCAGATATAAACCAGTCCCACAGTCACTGACACAAATCTCCCGCTGTCTGATATATACCAGCCCCACAGTCACTGACACCAATCTCCCCTTGTCAGATATAAAACAGCCCAAACGTCACTGACACCAATCTCCCCCTGTCTGATTTAAACCACCCCCACAGTCACTGACACAAATCTCCTCCTGTCTGATATAACCCAGCCCCACAGTCACTGACACCAATCTCCTCCTGTCTGATATAAACCATCGCCACAATCACTGACACCAATCTCCCCTTGTCTGATAAAAACCAGCCCCACAGTCACTGACGCCAATCTCCCCCGTCTGATATAAACCAGCCCCACAGTCACTGACACCAATCTCCTCCTGTCAGATATAAACCAGCCCCACAGACACTGACACCAATCTCCCCCTGTCTGATACAAAACCAGTCCCACAGTCACTGACACCAATCTCCTCCTGTCAGATATATACCAGCCCCACAGTCACTGACACCAATCTCCCCTTGTCTGATAAAAACCAGCACCACAATCACTGACACCATTCGCCCCCTGTCTGATATAAACCAGCCCCACAGTCACTGACACCAATCTCCTCCTGTCAGATATATACCAGCCCCACAGTCACTGACACCAATGTCCCCCTGTCAGATATAAACCAGCCCCACAGTCACTGACGCCAATCTCCCCTGTCTGATATAAACCAGCCCCACAGACACTGACACCAATCTCCCCCTGTTTGATATAAACCAGACCCACAGTCACTGACACCAATCTCCGCCTGCCTGATATAAACCAACCCACAGAGACTGACACCAATCTACCCCTGTCTGATATAAACCAGCCCCACGGTCACTGACACCAATATCCCCCTGTCTGATATAAACCAGACCCACAGTCACTGACACCAATCTCCCCCTGTCTGATATAAACCAGACCCACAGTCACTGACACCAATCTCCCCCTGTCTGATATAAACCAGACGCACAGTCACTGACACCAATCTCCCCCTGTCTGATATAAACCAGACCCACAGTCACTGACACCAATATCCCCCTGCCTGATATAAACCAGACCCACAGTCACTGACACCAATCTCCCCCTGTCTGATATAAACCAGACCCACAGTCACTGACACCAATCTCCCCCTGTCTGATATAATCCAGACCCACAGACACTGACACCAATCTCCCTCTGTCTGACATAAACCATCCCCACAGTCACTGACACCAATCTCCCCCTGTCTGGTATAAACCAGCCCCACAGGCACTGAGATCAATCTCCCCCTGTCTGATATAAACCAGACCCACTGTCACAGACACCAATCTCCGCCTGTCTGATATAAACCAGACCCACAGTCACTGACACCAATCTATCCTGTCTGATATAAACGAGCCCCACCATCACTGACTCAAATCTCCCGCTGTCTGATATATACCTGCCCCACAGTCACTGACACCAATCTCCCCTTGTCAGATATAAACCAGCACCACAGTCACTGACACAAATCTCCCCCTGTCTGATTTAAACCATCCCCACAGTCACTGACACCAATCTCCTCCTGTCTGATAAAAATCAGCCCCACAGTCACTGACACAAATCTCCCCCTGTCTGATATAACCCAGCCCCACAGACACTGACACAAATCTCCCCCTGTCGGATATAAACCAGCCCCACAGTCACTGACACTAATCTCCCCATGTCTGATATAAACCAGCCCCACAGACACTGACACCAATCTCTCCCTGTCTGATATAAACCAGACCCACAGACACTGACACCAATCTCCCCCCGTCTGACATAAACCAGCCCCACAGTCACTGACACCAATCTCCCTCTGTCTGATATAAACCAGACCCACAGTCACTGACACCAATCTCCCTCTGTCTGATATAAACAAGACCCACAGTCACTAACACCAATCTCCCCTTGTCTGATAAAAACCAGCCCCACAGTCACTGACACCAATCTCCTCCTGTCTGATATAAACAAAACCACAGTCACTGACACCAATCTACCCCTGTCTGATGTAAAACAGTCCCACAGACACTGACACCAATCTCTCCCTGTCTGATGTAAACCAGCCCCACAGTCACTGACGCCAGTCTCCCCGTGTCTGATATAAACCAGACCCACAGACACTGACACCAATCTCCCTCTGTCTGATGTAAAACAGTCCCACAGACACTGACACCAATCTCCCCCTGTCTGATGTAAACCAGCCCCACAGTCACTGACGCCAATCTCCCCGTGTCTGATATAAACCAGACCCACAGACACTGACACCAATCTCTGCCTGTCTGATATAAACTAACCCACAGTCACTGACACCAATATCCCCTTGTCTGATATAAACCAGCTCCACAGTCACTGACACCAATCTCCCCCTGTCTGACATAAACCAGCTCCACAGTCACTGACACCAATTTCCCCCTGTCTGATATAAACCAGCTCCACAGTCAATGACACCAATCTCCCCTTGTCTGATAAAAACCACCCCCATAGTCACTGACACCAATCTCCCCCTGTCTGACATAAACCAGCTCCACAGTCACTGACACCAATTTCCCCCTGTCGGATATAAACCAGCCCCACAGTCACTGACACCAATCTCCTCCTGTCAGATATATACCAGCCCCACTGTCACTGACACCAATCTCCCCCTGTCTGATATAAACCAGACCCACAGTCACTGACACCAATCTCCCCCTGTCTGATATAAACCAGCCCCACAGTCACTGACACCAATCCCTCCCTGTCTGATACAAACCAGACCCACAGACACTGACACCAATCTCCCCCTGTCTGATATAAACCAGCTCCACAGTCACTTATACCAATTTCCCCCTGTCTGATATAAACCAGCTCCACAGTCACTGACACCAATCTCCCCCTGTCTGACATAAACCAGCTCCACAGTCACTGACACCAATTTCCCCCTGTCTGATATAAACCAGCTCCACAGTCAATGACACCAATCTCCCCTTGTCTGATAAAAACCACCCCCATAGTCACTGACACCATTCTCCCCATGTCTGATATAAACCAGCCCCACAGTCACTGACACCAATCTCCTCCTGTCAGATATATACCAGCCCCACTGTCACTGACACCAATCTCCCCCTGTCTGATATAAACCTGACCCACAGTCACTGACACCAATCTCCCCCTGTCTGATATAAACCAGCCCCACAGTCACTGACACCAATCCCTCCCTGTCTGATATAAACCAGACCCACAGACACTGACACCAATCTCCCTCGGACTGATATAAACCATCCCCACAGTCACTGACACCAATCTCCCCCTGTCTGATATAAACCAGACCCACAGTCACTGACACAATATCCCCCTGCCTGATATAAACCAGACCCACAGTCACTGACACCAATCTCCCCCTGTCTGATATAAACCAGACCCAAAGTCACTGACACCAATCTCCCCCTGTCTGATATAAACCAGATCCACAGTCACTGACGCCAATCTCCCCCTGTCTGGTATAATTCAGACCCAGAGACACTGACACCAATCTCCCTCTGTCTGACATAAACCATCCCCACAGTCACTGACACCAATCTCTCCCTGTCTGATATAAACCAACCCCACAGGCACTGACATCAATCTCCCCCTGTCTGATATAAACCAGATCCACTGTCACAGACACCAATCTCCTCCTGCCTGATATAAACCAGACCCACAGTCACTGACACCAATCTCATCCTGTCTGATATAAACCAGCCCCACAGTCACTGACTCAAATCTCCCGCTGTCTGATTTAAACCATCCCCACAGTCACTGACACCAATCTCCTCCTGTCTGATAAAAACCAGCCCCACAGTCACTGACACCAATCTCCCCTTGTCGGATATAACCCAGCCCCACAGACACTGACACAAATCTCCCCCTGTCTGATATAAACCAGCCCCACAGTCACTGACACTAATCTCCCCATGTCTGATATAAACCAGCCCCACAGACAATGACACCAATCTCTCCCTGTCTGATATAAACCAGACCCACAGACACTGACACCAATCTCCCCCTGTCTGACATAAACCAGACCCACAGTCACTGACACCAATCTCCCTATGTCTGATATAAACCAGACCCACAGTCACTGACACCAATCTCCCTCTGTCTGATAAAAACCAGACCCACAGACACTGACACAAATCTCCCCCTGTCTGATGAAAACCAGCCCCACAGTCACTGACGCCAATCTCCCCGTATCTGATATAAACCTGACCCACAGACACTGACACCAATCTCTGTCTGTCTGACATAAACCAGCTCCACAGTCACTGACACCAATTTCCCCCTGTCTGATAAAATCCAGCCCCACAGTCACTGACACCATTCGCCCCCTGTCTGATATAAACCAGCCCCACAGTCACTGACACCAATCTCCTCCTGTCAGATATATACCAGCCCCACAGTCACTGACACCAATCTCCCCCTGTCTGATATAAACCAGACCCACAGTCACTGACACCAATCTCCCCCTGTGTGATATAAACCAGCCCCACTGTCACTGACACCAATCTCCCCCTGTCTGATATAAACCAGACCCACAGACACTGACACCAATCTCCCTCGGACTGATATAAACCATCCCCACAGTCACTGACACCAATCTCCCCCTGTCTGATATAAACCAGACCCACAGTCACTGACACCAATATCCCCCTGCCTGATATAAACCAGACCCACAGTCACTGACACCAATCTCGCCCTGTCTGATATAAACCAGACCAACAGTCGCTGACACCAATCTCCCCCTGTCTGATATAAACCATCCCCACAGACACTGACACCAATCTCCTCCTGTCTGATAAAAACCAGCCCCACAGTCACTGACACCAATCTCCCCTGGTGTCGGATATAACCCAGCCCCACAGACACTGACACAAATCTCCCCTGACTGATATAAACCAGCCCCACAGTCACTGACACTAATCTCCCCATGTCTGATATAAACCAGCCCCACAGACACTGACACCAATCTCTCCCTGTCTGATATAAACCAGACCCACAGACACTGACACCAATCTCCCCCTGTCTGACATAAACCAGACCCACAGTCACTGACACCAATCTCCCTCTGTCTGATATAAACCAGACCCACAGTCACTGACACCAATCTCCCTCTGTCTGATAAAAACCAGACCCACAGTCACTGACACCAATCTCCCCTTGTCTGATAAAAACCAGCCCCACAGTCACTGACACCAATCTCCTCCTGTCAGATATATACCAGCCCCACAGTCACTGACACCAATGTCCCCCTGTCTGATATAAACCAGCACCACAGACACTGACACCAACCTCCCCCGTCTGATATAAACCAGCCCCACAGACACTGACACCAATCTCCCCCTGTCTGATATAAACCAGACCCACAGTCACTGACACCAATCTCCCAGTGTCTGATATAAACCAGCCCCACAGTCACGGACACCAATCTCTCCCTGCCTGATATAAACCAACCCACAGTCACTGACACCAATCTCCCCCTGTCTGATGTAAAACAGTCCCACAGACACTGACACCAATCTCCCCCTGTCTGATGTTAACCAGCCCCACAGTCACTGACGCCAATCTCCCCGTGTCTGATATAAACCAGACCCACAGACACTGACACCAATTTCCCCCTGTCTGAAATAAACCAGCTCCACAGTCACTGACACCAATCTCCCCCTGTCTGACATAAACCAGCTCCACAGTCACTGACACCAATTTCCCCCTGTCTGATATAAACCAGCTCCACAGTCACTGACACCAATCTCCCCTTGTTTGATAAGAAACAGCCCCACAGTCACTGACACCATTCGCCCCCTGTCTGATATAAACCAGCCCCACTGTCACTGACACCAATCTCCTCCTGTCAGATATATACCAGCCCCACAGTCACTGACACCAATGTCCCCCGTCTGATATAAACCAGCCCCACAGACACTGACACCAATCTCCCCCTGTCTGATATAAACCAGACCCACAGTCACTGACACCAATCTCCGCCTGTCTGACATAAACCAAACCCACAGTCACTGACGCCAATCTCCCCCGTCTGATATAAACCAGCCCCACAGACACTGACACCAATCTCCCCCTGTCTGATATAAACCAGACCCACAGTCACTGACACCAATCTCCCACTGTCTGATATAAAGCAGCCCCACAGTCACTGACACCAATCTCCCCCTGTCTGATATAAACCAGCCCCACAGACACTGACACCAATCTCCACCTGTCTGATATAAACCAGACCCACAGACACTGAAACCAATCTCCCCCTGTCTGATATAAACCAGACCCAGAGTCACTGACACCAATCTCCCCCTGTCTGATATAAACCAGCTCCACAGTCACTGACACCAATCTCCCCTTGTCTGATTAAACCAGACCCACAGTCACTGACACCATTCGCCCCCTGTCTGATATAAACCAGCCCCACAGTCACTGACACCAATCTCCTCCTTTCAGATATATACCAGTCCCACAGTCACTGACACCCATGTCCCCCTGTCTGATATAAACCAGCCCCACAGTCACTGACGCCAATCTCCCCGGTCTGATATAAACCAGCCCCACAGACACTGACTGGAAATGTGTTGCTGGAAAAGCGCAGCAGGTCAGGCAGCATCCAAGGAACAGGAGAATCAACGTTTCGGGCATAAGCCCTTCTTCAGGAATAACAGGAGAATCGACGTTTCGGGCATAAGCCCTTCTTCAGGAATATATATCAGACTTCCTGAAGAAGGGCTTATGCCCGAAACGTCGATTCTCCTGTTCCTTGGATGCTGCCTGACCTGCTGCGCTTTTCCAGCAACACATTTCCAGCTCTGATCTCCAGCATCTGCAGACCTCACTATCTCCCCACAGACACTGACACCAATCTCCCCATATCAGATATAAACCAACCCACAGTCACTGACACCAATCTACCCCTGTCTGATGTAAACCAGCCCCACTGACACTGACACCAATCTCCCCCTGTCTGATATAAACCAGCCCCACAGACACTGACACCAATCTCCCCCTGTCTGATATAAACCAGACCCACAGACACTGAAACCAATCTCCCCCTGTCTGATATAAACCAGACCCACAGGCACTGACACCAATCTCCCCCTGTCTGATATAAACCAGACGCACAGAGACTGACACCAATCTCCCCCTGTCTGATATAAACCAGACCCACAGTCACTGATGCCAATCTCCCCCTGTCTGATATAAACCAGCCCCACAGTCACTGACACCAATCTCCCCCATTCTGATATAAACCAGACCCACAGGCACTGACACCAATCTCCCCCTGTCTGATATAAAGCAGACCCACAGACACTGACGCCAATCTCCCCCTGTCTGATATAGACCAGACCCACAGACACTGACACCAATCTCCCCCTGCCTGATATAAACCAGACCCACAGATACTGACATCAATCTCCCCCTGTCTGATATAAACCAGACCCACAGGCACTGACACCAATCTCCCCTTGTCTGATATAAACCAGACCCACAGTCACTGACACCAATAACCCCCTGCCTCATATAAACCAGACCCACAGTCACTGACACCAATCTCCCCCTGTCTGATATAAACTAGACCCACAGTGACTGACACCAATCTCCACCTGTCTGATATAAACCAACCCACAGTCACTGACACCAATCTCCCCTTGTCTGATCTAAACCAGACCCACTGTCCCAGACACCAATCTCCCCCTGTCTGATATAAACCAGCCCCACAGTCACTGACACTAATCTCCTCGGGTCTGACATAAACTTTGATTCCCATTCTTCCTGGTAGGAAAGTAGGGCCGTGTGTGTAATGTTCAAGTCAGTAAGAATTGTCAGCAAGGATTCATCAACTTTCTTTTTGGACATTTAATGCCGGGGAACTTTTCAGATATCAAATTCCAGTTCTTTTCCCAGGGAGCAAGTTGCATTTGAAGCAGAAATTCAATATTAGTTGCACACTAATTGTCTGTGATATTTTTCTGAATTTGACAAACTGATCACAGAGAGGCTGGTTTTAAAGGGTCGCTATACCCTGAAGAAAGCTGTCAGCTACAATGACAAGAATCTTCAACTCTACTCTAGTGATAAGGAAGTAACTTCAGCAGAAACAAGCCCTAACTATCAGGACGAACTTGATTCAATGCTGGATGTCACAAGCAACAGGAGTAATGGAATATTCCAACCTCTGCAGTCACTTGTAGACTTGTTGGTGTGGGAGCGGACTACATCCACTTGCACTGGTTGAACAGGTCACTCCTAGGTGTGAATCTGCTGATGTGTCGGAAGTTGGATGAAGTTGTGAATCCTTCCTCTCACACAGGGCAGGCGAATGGCCACGACACAGCTCCGAACGCGGAACTCTCCAAATGTTGAAGATGCTGTTATGAAGTTGAAGATGTATCCTGTACCTTTAAGGGAGAGTGCAGGATGTTTTGGCAGTGAGAGCAACTGTCGTGTGACTTGACTATGACTTGAAAATATGTAACATTTGGTTGTAAACTAGATACCTCAGTAGTTTGACCACCATTTGAATTCAACCAATCAATTTAAATTATGCCCCAAATACTAAAACCCAATGGAATTTGAATTTTACCGTTTTGACAACTTAGAACCAGTGAGATGATCCGATATTTGGGGTATCAAAGGTCAGCATTTTGAGAGTTAGCTAGAGAGAGAGAGAGAGAGAGAGAGAGAGAGAGACTGCCATCGATCAAAGGTATTTTTTTTACCCTTGCAGCAGAAGTAAAAAGCCGACCCAGGGAGATCTAAAACAGGAAGACCGACACCGGAGATGGCAGCCGCTGTCTGGCTTTGAAACTTAATATGTTGCACATTTTAATCGGGGTTTATTGGATCAGTATATTGTTATAGAATTGGACATAGAAAACAGATCTTTAAGAGAAAAGTGGTTCAGAGTTGTAAATAGTTATTGTTTACATAGAACATAGAAAAGTACAGTACAGAACAGGCCCTTTGGCCCACAATGTTGTGCCAAGGATTAATCCTAATGTAAAATAAAATAACTTAACCTACACACCCCTCACTTCACTGCTATCCATGTGCATGTCCAGTAGTCGCTTAATTGTCCCCAATGACTCTGCTTCCACCACCACCGCTGGCAACAGCATTCCATGCGTTCACAACTCTCTGCGTAAAGAAACTACCTCTGACAACCCGGTTAACCTTTCTCCTAATAACTTAAAACTATGACTCCTCGTGCCAGTCAATCCTGCCCTGGGGAGAAAGTGAGGTCTGCAGATGCTGGAGATCAGAGCTGGAAATGTGTTGCTGGAAAAGCGCAGCAGGTCAGGCAGCATCCAGGGAACAGGAGAATCGACGTTTCGGGCATAAGCCCTTCTTCAGGAATCCTGCCCTGGGGTAAAGTCTCTGGCTATTGACTCTCATTATCTTGTATACCTCGATCAGGTCTCCTCTCTTCCTCCTTCTCTACAGAGAGAAAAGTCTGAGCTTCGTCAATCTCTCTTCATAAGGCAAGCCCTCCAGTCCAGGCAGCCCTGGTAAACATTCTTTGCACCCTCTCCAAAGCCTCTGTATCTTCCCTATAGTCGGGCATCCAGAACCGGACACAATATTCCAAGTGTGGTCTCACCAGGGGCTTGTAGAGCTGCAGCGAAACCTCTCGGCTCTTAAACTTGATTCCCCTGTTAATGAAAGCCAAAACACCATATGCTTTCTTAACAACCCTATCCACTTGGGTGGCATATTTGCAGGAACTATGTACTTGAACACCAAGATCCCTCCGTTCCTCCACACTGCCAAGATCAGGTCTTTAATCCTGTATTCAGCATTCTAGTTCGACCTTTCAAATTGCATCATTTCGCATTTATCCAGGTTTAATTCCATCTGCCATTTTTCAGCCCAGCTCTGCATCCTGTCTATGTTGTGCTGCAGCCTGCAATAGCCCTCGAAATATCAACAGCACCTCTAACCTATGTGCCATCTGCAAATTTACTAACCCACCCCTCAGTCTCCTCATCCAAGTCATTTATAAAAACTACAAAGAGCAGAGACCCAAGATCAGAGCCCTGTGGGACCCCACTCAAGACTGACCTCCAGGCAGAACTTGCCATCTACAACCACTCTCTGCCTTCTGTCAGCTAGCCAATTCTGAATCCAAATCACCAAATCTCCCAAAACCCATACCTCCTGACTTTATGGATGAGCCTACCATGGGGAACCTTATCGAATGCCTTGCTGAAGTCCTTATACATCATATCCACGAGCTCGACCTTCATCGATCTGTCCTGTCACTTCCTCAAAGAACTCAATAAGATTTATGAGGGATGACCTGCCCCTCACAAAGCCATGCTGACTGCCTTTAATCATGCTTTGTTTTTCCAAATAGTCATAAATTCTATCCCTCAGAATTCTTTCCAAAACCTTGCTGACCACAGACGGAAGACTGGCTGGTCTGTAATTGCCAGGGATTTCCCTACTCCCCTTCTTGAAAAGAGGAACAACATTCGCCTCCCAGCAATCCTCCTGTACGACTCCCGTGGAGAGTGAGGATGCAAAGATCTTCACCAGCGGCTTAGCAACCTCCTTTCTTGCTTCCCGGAGCAGCCTGGGATAAATAGTTATTGTTTACATAGAACATAGAAAAGTACAGTACAGAACAGGCCCTTTGGCCCACGATGTTGTGCCAAGGATTAATCCTAATGTAAAATAAAATAACTTAACCTACACACCCCTCACTTCACTGCTATCCATGTGCATGTCCATGTTTGCCAAAATTTCCAGCTCATCAACCTCATCAATCCTGATCTGTTCCAGCCTGTATCCCAGCTCCTCAAAGTTCTCATTCACAACAAGGTCCCTCCCCTTAGTGAAAACCAAAGCAAAAACCCTCATTGAGGGCTTTCCCTATCTGCTCAGACTCCACGCACAAGTTCCCTACGCTATCCCTGATTGGCCCTACCTTCTCCCTGATCATTCTCTATTCCTCACGTCTGTGTAAAATGCCTTTGGATTCTCCCTAATCCTTCTTGCCAAGCCTTTTTCATGCCCCCTCCTGGCTCGCCTCAGTCCATTTCTGAGCTCCTTTCTAGCAAGCCTGTAATCCTCTAAAGCTGTGCTAGATCCTTGCCTCCTCCACCTTACGTAAGCTGCCTTCTTCCTTTTGAGGAGAAGCTCCTCTGTTCTCGTTACCCCTTCTTACCCATCTCAGAGGGACATATTTGTGCATCACTCGCAACAACTGCCCCACATGTCTGCTGTGCCCTTTCTATGGCACAATTGTTCCC
The DNA here is from genome assembly GCF_037043375.1 of Chiloscyllium plagiosum. Classification (NCBI taxonomy): domain Eukaryota; kingdom Metazoa; phylum Chordata; class Chondrichthyes; order Orectolobiformes; family Hemiscylliidae; genus Chiloscyllium; species Chiloscyllium plagiosum. The sequence goes on from NW_028270167.1 coordinate 55,151,692, forward strand.
AGTCTGTACATCCCAACTCCTGTCTGATCGCGTCATAATTGCATTTTCCCCAATTAAAATATTCACTTTTTAAAATGTTTAATGTTCACTTTTAGGGTTAAAGAATAAAATTGATATTTTTTAAAAAATAGTGGAAGTTGGGAGTCCTCTGTCCCTTTACCAGATTACGAGGCAAGGTGAGTTTTTCTGCGTTTGGTTTAAATTGCAGAAGGGCTCTCGGATCTTTTTTCTGTGCTGTCGATCTCTGTAACTCCATGCTGTCCAGGTCCTGTCTGCTGTGGATGGTGCAAAGCTTTTCCGAGTCTGTGCATCTGGTTGGAACACTCCTGCTTCCAAGTTCAAACACCGAGAGCATTCAGTTCCTGATTCATTGTGTTGGATCAGATTTTGACTGTTTTTGGTTTGGTTTGAGTTTCCTTTCTCTGGCCCTCTCCTGAAAAAGAAGTTTATAAAAGTGATCACTGTCAGGACAGGAGAAAAGTTCAGACCATTTTCAGGATTGGTGAATTATTTGTCCCTGTCATGTCCCCCCAACCCCACCCCGAGCTGTGAATGACTGTCCCCACCCCCGAGCTGTGAATGCCTGTCCCCACCCCCTGAGCTGTGAATGTCTGTCCCCCCATCCCCAGAGCTGTGAATGCCTGTCCACCCACCCCCAGAGCTGTGAATGCCTGTCCACCCACCCCCAGAGCTGTGAATGCCTGTCCCCCCCACCCCCAGAGCTGTGAATGCCTGTCCACCCACCAAGAGCTGTGAATGCCTGTCCACCCCCACCCCCAGAGCTGTGAATACCTGCCCCCCTCCCCCGAGCTGTGAATGCCTGTCCCCCCCACCCCCAGAGCTGTGAATGTCTGTCCACCCCCACCCCCAGAGCTGTGAATGCCTCTCCCCCCTAGAGCTGTGAATGCCTGTCCCCCACCCCCAGAGCTGTGAATGCCTGTCCCCCCCACTCCCAGAGCCGTGAATGCCTGTTCACCCCCACCCCCAGAGCTGTGAATGCCTGTTCCCCCCTCCCCCAGAGCTGTGAATGCCTGCCCCTCCATCCCCAGAGCTGGGAATGTCTGCCCCGCCCACACCCAGAGCTGGGAATGCCTGCCCCCCCCAGAGCTGGGAATGCCTGTCCCCCAACCCCCAGAGCTGTGAATGCCTATCCCCCTTCCCCAGAGCTGTGAATGCCTGTCCCCGCCTCCCCCAGAGCTGTGAATGCCTGTCCCCCCCCTTCCCCAGAGCTGTGAATGCCTGTCCCCCCCCTTCCCCAGAGCTGTGAATGCCTGTCCCCCCCCTTCCCCAGAGCTGTGAATGCCTGTCCCCCCCCTTCCCCAGAGCTGTGAATGCCTGTCCCCCCTCCCCCAGAGCTGTGAATGCCTGTCCCCTCCTCCCCCAGAGCTGTGAATGCCTGTTCAGCCTCCATCAGAGCGGTGAATGCCTGTTCCCCCCTCCCCAGAGCTATGAATGCCTGTTCCCCCCCCAGAGCTGTGAATGCCTGTCCCCCCCAGAGCTGTGAATACTGTACCCCCCACAGAGCTGTGAATGCCTGTCCCCCCACCCCCAGAGCTGTGAATGCCTGACCCGCTACCCCCAGATCTGTGAATGCCTGTTCACCACCACCCCCAGAGCTGTGAATGCCTGTCCCCCCACCCCCAGAGCTGTGAATGCCTGTCCACCCCACCCCCAGAGCTGTGAATGCTTGTCCCCCCTCCCCCAGAGCTGTGAATGCCTGTTCCCCCCTCCCCACAGAGCTGTGAATGTCTGCCCCCCCCAGAGCTGTGAATGCCTGTCCACCCCCCTCCCCAAGAGCCGTGAATGCCTGTCCCCCCAAGCTGTGAATGCCTGCCGCCCCGAGCTGTGAATGAATGTCCCCCTCCCCCCGAGCTGTGAATGCCTGTCCCCCTCCCCCAGAACTGTGAATGCCTGTCCCCTTCCCCTGAGTTGTGAATGCCTGTTCTCCCTCCCCCAGAGCTGTGAATGTCTGCCCCCCCCAGAGCTGTGAATGCCTGTCCCCCCCACTCCCAGATTTGTGAATGCCTGTCCCACCACCACACCCACAGAGCTGTGAATGCCTGTCCACCCTCCCCCAGAGCTGTGAATTCCTGCCCCCCCATCTCCCAGAGCTGTGAATGCCTGTCCCCCTCCCCCAGAGCTGTGAATGCCTGTGCCCCCTCCCCCAGAGCTGTGAATTCCTGTCCCCCCACGAGCTGTGAATGCCTGTCCCCTCCTCCCCCAGAGCTCTGAATGCCTCTCGTCCCCCTCCCCCAGAGCTGTGAATGCCTGTCCCCTCTCTCCCCCCGAGCTGTGAATGCCTGTCCTCCCCCCCAGAGCTGTGATTGCCTGTCCCCCCCACAGAGGTGTGAATGCCTGTTCCCCCCTCCCTCAGAGCTGTGAATGCCTGTCCCCCCTCCCCAGAGCTGTGAATGTCTGTTCCCCCCCAGAGCTGTGAATGTCTGTTCCCCCCCAGAGCTGTGAATGTCTGTTCCCCCCCCCCAGAGCTGTGAATGTCTGTTCCCCCCTCCCCAGAGCTGTGAATACCTGTTCCCCCCTCCCCCAGAGCTGTGAATGCCTGTCCCCCCACCCCCAGAGCTGTGAATACCTGTTCCTCCTGTTAGAAACAAAAATCGCTTCTCAATAATCGCTCTAGACAAATTCAGGAAAACAAAGTTTTATTAACAAGTCAAGTCTGCAGAGTCGGGCACCCTTGAAGAAAAGGCGCGCTGAGGCTTACAAAGTCTCCCATTATATACAGTACAAGTCCCTCCTCTCCTTGGCTCTAACAAGCCATGAGGTTCACATTCTTAAAAACATCATTATTCTTATCACAAAGTCTGCAACAAAAGGCTCCAGAGTCTCTAAAGTTGTTGTTTTTCTCACCCTGTAGTCTTATCAGTCAAAGACTTCAATCTGTAACAGATGTCTCTCGAGTCGTTTCGCTATCCTGGAGTCTTATCAGTCAAGGACTCATCCTTCCCTGCCTGTGTTAATGGTTTCATCAATCAAGGGCCTGTTTGTTTTTACTCTGCTCACAAATTGTCAGCATTCTGCACAATTTAAACTAGCCTGTTTGTTTTTACTCTGCTCACAAATTGTCAGCATTCTGCACAATTTAAACTATTCTACTTTTGAGTATATAAAATGTTCTAGAAAAGAAACAAAAGTTTTGTCTTTTATTATAGATCAGTCTGTGGTCCAGGCACATCTTAAAGTTTAAACCGAAATTACCTCTCACAATCAGGAATGAGACTTGTGGACCAGGGGGCCGAGAGATAAGCGGGATGGGTGTGGGGCTGGGGGTGGAAGGTAGCTGGGAATGTGATAGATGAAGGTATGCGGAAGGGGTGTGTGTGGGGTGTGAAAGGTCGAGTGGACAGGTGGGAAGGAAGATGGACCAGTCAGGAGGGTGGTGCTGAGTTGGAGGCTGGGGACTGCGATAAGTTGGGGTGGGGAAATGATGAAACTAGTGAAATCGACATTGATCCGCCTGGTTGCAGGGTTCCAAGGTGGAATATCCAGGTATCAGCTGGTAAGGGTTTGGTGATGGAGGAGGCCCAGGACCTGCATTCCCTTGGTGGGAGGGGGAGTTAAAGTGTTCAGCCACAGGGTGGTGGGGTTGGTTGGTGTGGGTGTCCCAGAGATGTTCTCTGAAACAATCCACAAGTAGGGAACTGGAACTGGAGTTGGATGAACTGAGGATTATTCGAGAGGCTGAGAGGGTGATTGATAGAAGCTACAGGGAGATAGTTACGCCGGAGAACAGAGGTAGCTGGGTAACAGTTAGAGGTGGGAAGGGGAAGAAGCAGGCAGTGCAGGGTTCCCCTGTGGTTGTTCCCCTAAAAAATAAGTATACAGCTTTGGAAACTGTTGGGGGGGACAGCGTTGCAGGTGTAAGCTGCAGTGAAGGGGTCTGTGGCTCTGAGACTCAGAAGGGAAAGGGGGAGAGGAGGAGAGCGCTAGTTATAGGGGACTCTCTAGTTAGAGGGACGGACAGGCGGTTCTGTGGACATGGGCGAGACTCACGGATGGTTTGTTGCCTCCCGGGTGCTAGGGTCCGAGACGTCTCAGACCGTGTCTTCAGAATCCTTAAGGGGGAGGGTGTGCAGCCAGAAGTCGTGGTACACATTGGCACCAACGACAAAGGTAGGAAGAGGGGTGGGGAGGTCATTCAAGAGCTCAAGGAGTTAGGCTGGAAGCTCAAAGCTAGGACAGACAGAGTTGTCATCTCTGGGTTGTTGCCGGTGCCACGTGACAGTGAGGCAAAGAATAGGGAGAGAGTGCAGTTGAACACGTGGCTGCAAGGCTGGTGTAGGAGGGAGGGCTTCAGATATTTGGACAATTGGACTGCATTCTGGGGAAGGTGGGACCTGTACAAACAGGACGGGTTGCACCTGAACCAGAAGGGCACCAATATCCTGGGGGGTAGGTTTGCTAGCACTCTTCGGGGGGGTTTAAACTAATTTGGCAGGGGGATGGGATCCGGACTTGTAGTCCAGCAAGTAAGCTAGCTGTGTGTCAGGATGCCCAAGACTGTAGGGAGGCTGTGGAGAAGGTATCACTGACAGGGACTACTTGCGGACACAGAGATGGGCTCAAGTGCGTATACTTCAACGCAAGGAGTATCAGAAATAAGGTGGGTGAACTTAAGGCGTGGATCGGTACCTGGGACTACGATGTTGTGGCCATCACGGAAACGTGGATAGATGAGGGACAGGAATGGCTGTTGGAGGTTCCTGGTTACAGGTGTTTCAGTAAGATTAGGGAGGGTGGGAAAAAAGGAGGGGGGGTGGCATTGCTAATCAGAAATGGTATAACGGCTGCAGAAAGGAAGTTTGAGGGGGATCTGCCTCTGGAGGTAGTATGGGCTGAAGTCAGAAATAGGAAAGGTGCAGTCACCTTGTTGGGTGTTTACTATAGGCCCCCCAATAGCAGCAGAGATGTGGAGAAACAGATTGGGAAACAGATTTTGGAAAGGTGCAGAAGCCACAGGGTCGTAGTCATGGGCGACTTCAACTTCCCAAATATTGATTGGAAGCTCTTTAGATCAAGTAGATTGGATGGGGCGGTGTTTGTGCAGGAAGCTTTTCTAACGCAGTATGTAGATTGTCCAACCAGAGGGGAGGCCATATTGGATTTGGTACTCGGTAATGAACCGGGACAAGTGGTGGGCTTGTTAGTGGGTGAACATTTTGGTGATGGTGACCACAATTCTGTGACTTTCACCTTGGTTATGGAGAGAGATAGGTGCGCACAACAAGGTAGATTTTATAATTGGGGGAAGGGAAATTACGATGCTGTAAGGCAGGATTTGAGGAGCATACATTGGGAGCATAGGCTGTCAGGGAAGGATGTGGTGGAAATGTGGAATTTTTTCAAAGAGCAGATACGACGTGTCCATGATATGTATGTACCTATCAGGCAGGAAAGAAATGGTCGTGTGAGGGAGCCTTGGTTGACGAGAGAGGTTGAATGTCTGGTAAAGAGGAAGAAGGAGGCTTACATAAGGTTGAGGAAACAGGATTCAGACAGAGCAGTGGAGGGATACAGGATAGCCAGAAGGGACCTGAAGAAAGGGATTAGGAGAGCTAAGAGAGGGCATGAAAAATCGTTGGCGGATAGGTTCAAGGATAACCCCAAGGCATTTTATGCGTATGTGAGAAACCTGAGAATGACGAGAACGAGGGTAGGTCCGATCAAGGACAGTAGTGGGAGACTGTGTATTGAGTCGGAAGAGATAGGAGAGGTCTTGAACAAGTACTTCCCTTCAGTATTTACGAACGAGAGGGACCGTATTGTAGAAGAGGAGAGTGTGAAATGGACTGGCAAGCTAGAAGAGATACCTGTTAGGAAGGAAGATGTGTTGGACATTTTGAACAACTTGAGGATAGACAAGTCCCCCGGGCCTGACGGGATATATCCTAGGATTATGTGGGAAGCAAGAGAGGAAATTGCAGTACCGTTGGCAATGATCTTCTCGTCTTCACTGGCAACGGGGGTGGTACCAGGAGACTGGAGAGTAGCGAATGTTGTGCCCCTGTTCAAAAAAAGGAATAGGGATAACCCTGGGAATTACAGGCCTGTTAGTTTTACTTCTGTGGTAGGCAAAGTAATGGAAAGGGTACTGAGGGATAGGATTTATGAGTATCTGGAAAGACACTGCTTGATTAGGGACAGCCAGCACGGATTTGTGAAGGGTAGGTCTTGCCTTACAAGTCTTATTGAATTCTTCGAGGTCGTGACCAAGCATGTGGATGAGGGTAGAGCAGTGGATGTAGTGTACATGGATTTTAGTAAGGCATTTGATAAGGTTCCCCATGGTAGGCTTATGCGGAAAGTCAGGAGGCATGGGATAGAGGGAAATTTGGCCAATTGGATAGAAAACTGGCTAACCGGTCGAAGGCAGAGAGTGGTGTAGATGGTAAATATTCAGCCTGGAGCCCAGTTACAAGTGGAGTTCCGCAGGGATCAGTTCTGGGTCCTCTGCTGTTTGTAATTTTTATTAATGACTTAGATGAGGGAGTCGAAGGGTGGGTCAGTAAATTTGCAGATGATACAAAGATAGGTGGAGTTGTGGACAGTGAGGAGGGCTGTTGTCGGCTGCAGAGGGACTTAGATATGATGCAGAGCTGGGCTGAGGAGTGGCAGATGGAGTTCAACCCTGCCAAGTGTGAGGTTGTCCATTTTGGAAGAACAAATAAGAATGCGGAATACAGGGTTAATGGTAGGGTTCTTAGTCAGGTGGAGGAACAGAGGGATCTTGGGGTCTATGTACATAGATCTTTGAAGGTTGCCACTCAGGTGGATAGAGTTTGTAAGAAGGCCTATGGAGTATTATCGTTCATTAGCAGAGGGATTGAATTCAAGAGTCGTGAAGTGATGTTGCAGCTGTACAGGACTTTGGTTAGGCCACAGTTGGAGTACTGTGTGCAGTTCTGGTCGCCTCACTTTAGGAAAGATGTGGAAGCTTTGGAGAGGGTGCAGAGAAGATTTACCAGGATGTTGCCTGGAATGGAGAGGAAGTCGTACGAGGATAGGTTGAGAGTTCTCGGCCTTTTCTCGTTGGAACGGCGAAGGATGAGGGGTGACTTGATAGAGGTTTATAAGATGATCAGAGGAATAGATAGAGTAGACAGTCAGAAACTTTTTCCCCGGGTACAACAGAGTGTTACAAGGGGACATAAATTTAAGGTGAAGGGTGGAAGGTATAGGGGAGATGTCAGGGGTGGGTTCTTTATCCAGAGAGTGGTGGGGGCATGGAATGCGCTGCCCGTGGGAGTGGTAGAGTCGGAATCATTGGCGACCTTTAAGCGGCATTTGGATAGGTACATGGATGGGTACTTAATCTAGGTTAGAAGTTTGGCACAACATCGTGGGCCGAAGGGCCTGTTCTGTGCTGTATTGTTCTATTGTTCTATTGTAAGAGTTCTGTCTCCCCACTGTAGAGGACACCAACTTGGGTGCAGTAGATGACATTGGTGGAGGTACAAGTATATTTCTGTCAGATGTGGAAGGATTCTTTGGAGCCTTGGACGGAGGTGAGGGGGGAGGTGTGGGTGCAGGTTTTGCACTTTTCAGAGGCCAGGGAAGGTGCCAGGAGGGGAGGGTGAGTTGGTGGGGGGTGTGGATCTGACAAGGGAGTTGCAGAGGGAATGGTCTCTATGTCCCTAATGGTGCAGTCTGTTTGTAAGTGGCAGAAGTGGTGGAGGATAATGCAATGTATCCGGATGTTGGTGGGGTGGAAGGTGAGGACCAAGGGGTTCTGTCCCTGTTCCATTGGGAGGGATGTGGTTCAAGGGTGAAGTTACAGGAAATGGAGCAGATGCACTGGAGGGCATTGTCAACCATGTGGGAGAGGAAATTGTAGTTTTTATGCTAGGACACCATCTGGGATGTTCTGTGGTGGAATTGGTCCTCCTGGGAACAGATGCAGCAGAGGCAGAGAAATTGGGAATAAGGGATAGTGTTTTGACAGGGGCTGGGTGGGAGGAGGTATATGCCAGGTAGCTGTGGGAGTTGGTGGGTTTGTAGTAGATGTCCATGATTAGTCGGTTGCCAGAGATGGAGATGGAGAAGTCCAGGAAGGGGAAGGAGGTGTCCGAGATTGTCGGGGTGAATTTGAGGTCAGGTTGGAAGGTGTTGGTAGAATTAGAATTAATGAACTTTTCAACCACCTCATGCAAATACGAGGTAGTGCCAATCCAGTCATCAATGTAGTGGAGGAAAAGGTGGGGAATGGTGCTGATGGATGAAGAGGCAGGCATTGTTGGGGCCCATGTGGGTGCTTATGGCTACCCCTTAAGAGTTAAGAGTGAACAAAAGAATGTAAGTTCGGTTCCGAGCATGTCAAGGATTGTTCTTAGGTTGATAGTGAAATAGTCTCACAAACTTGATTGAGTTTTTTGAAGAAGTAACAAAGAGGATTGATGAGGGCAGAGTGGTAGATGTGATCTATATGGACTTCAGTAAGGTATTCAACAAGGTTCCTCATGGGAGACTGATTAGCAAGGTTAGATCTCATGGAATACAGGGAGAACTAGCCATTTGGATACAGAACTGGCTCAAAAGGTAGAAGACACAGGGTGGTGGTGGAGGGTTGTTTTTCAGACTGGAGGCCTGTGACCAGTGGAGTGCCACAAGGATCGGTGCTGGGCCCTCTACTTTTTGTCATTTACATAAATGATTTGGATGCGAGCAAAAGAGGTACAGTTAGTAAGTTGACAGATGACACCAAAATTAAAGGTGTAGTGGACAGCGAAGAGGGTTACCTCAGATTACAACAAGATCTGGACCAGATGGGCCAATGGGCTGCGAAGTGGCAGATGGAGTTTAATTCAGATAAATGCGAGGTGCTGCATTTTGGGAAAGCAAACCGTAGCAGGACTTATACACTTAATGGTAAGGTCCTCGGGAGTGTTGCTGAAAAAAGAGACCTTGGAGTGCAGGTTCATACATCCTTGAAAGCGAAGTCGCAGGTAAATAGGATAGTGAAGGCAGTGTTTGGTATACGCTCCTTTATTGATCAGAGTATGGAGTACAGGAGTTGGGAGGTCATGTTGCGACTGTACAGGACATTGGTTAGGCCACTGTTGTAATATTGCGTGCAATTCAGGTCTCCTTCCTATTGGAAAGATGTTGTGAAACTTGAAAGGATTCCAAAATGATTTACAAGGATGTTGCCAGGGTTGGAGGATTTGAGCTATAGGGAGAGGCTGAACAGGCTGAGGCTATTTTCCCTGGAGTGTCGGAGGCTGAGGGGTGACCTTATAGTGGTTTACAAAATTATGAGGGGCATGGATAGGATAAATCGACAAAGTCTTTTCCCTGGGGTCAGGGAGTCCAGAACTAGAGCGCATAGGTTTCGGGTGAGAGGGAAAAGATATAAAAGAGACCTAAGGAGCAACCTTTTCACACAGAGGGTGGTACGTGTATGGAATGAGCTGCCAGAGGATGTGGTGGAGGCTGGTACAATTGCAACATTTAAGAGGCATTTGGATGGGTATATGAATAGGAAGGGTTTGGAGGGATATGGGCCGGGTGCTGGCAGGTGGAACTGGATTGGGTCGGGATATCTGGTCAGACCGAAGGATCTGTTTCCATGCTGTACATCTCTATGACTGTAAGTGGGTACTGCAGATGCTGGAGATTACAGTCAAAATTAGAACAGTGTTGGAAGAGCATAGCAGGTCAGGCAGCATTCGAGGAGCAGGAAACCCCGACATCAGGAATAACTTCACAGAGGCCATTCTCCAGTCACCAACTCACCCTTTTGTTTACACATGGAGTCCTTGACACAGATCCAGCTTCCTCAGAGCCAGCTCAGAGTGAACAGAACATCTGATCGTCCTGTTTATTTTTTTTTCAGAAGCAGCCTCAGGAGTAGCAGTCGAAGTCGTCTCCAGGTGTAGGTAAGCCTAGGCAGCAGCAGCAGGGGTGCAGGCGAGGCCTAGGCTTCAGTAGCAGGAGCTGGACCAGACTGTAGCAGCAGTGGTGGTAGTAGCTGCCTGTGCAGCTGAGCACAGCTTCAAATTAACAGAAATAAGCAGAAACCCCAGAAAACAAATCACAACAAACTATGAAAAAAAAATTAAAAATAAACTCCTCAGTAGGAAGACACCAACAGCAGCACATAAGACACACTGAGGCTGTTTTGAAGTCAGTCTCCTCTCAAGAGGATTGAAGAGTCCTTCATATGCTGATCCAGCTCCCCTAGAGCCAGCTCAGTGAGCAGATCCTTGACGTGCCTGTTTATTTTTCTTCCACTACCACCCGACAGCAGTCATGCTTATTTTTCCCCGAGTACCCATGTCATGTGTAGGTGTCAGATGCAGTGAAAAACAAGTGTGTAAATCTTAATTTATGTGGGAAATAGAACCCACTCACTTCAATAATTTCAGTCCAAGACAAGATCTGCAGCAGCAATATCATCTGATATACTCTTGCAAGAGTGGTGTCTATAAGGTAGGCGCACAGTACAAAACCTTGATACAATTAAATTTTTCTTTCCCTCCTCCCACTACTCTAAACCCAGTGCCCATTCCTCTTGTTTATCTCTTGCCTTATCTGGCCTTGTACGTAACAGTACAGGTTTTGCTTGGCCATTTCACCACATCCCTCTGTGGTCTATTGTTAGCGTATATCCTCCTTCACTGCCATCTGCTTCCTTGCTTGCTAAAGCAACATTTCCTCTCATTCTTCATCCACACTGAGCCTTATGACCTCTTGATTGTGGTTTTTGTTTTTGCAGAAGCGGGAAACAGATGCTTATAACTGTTTGGACAAGCATATCTAGCTTAACCTACACTCCTCTTCCTCTTTCATGATTCAGCTTTGTGATTTTCGCAGACAACATTTATAATTGCTCCTCACAATTTATATTCCATCACCAGGAAGAAAGGAAACAGACAGTCCTGTTTATTTATATTTTATTAAACAATTCACAGTTTATACAATTTCATTTACAGCTGTATACAGAGAAACAGCAATTTTACAAGGGAGGGGAATGACAAAGCCAAGCCCCAAACCCTGACATTCAACCGGTTTTCAGGGAAATGAGGACAAACCTCAAATCCCAGTTTCAATCATTACAAACAGTAACAATGACATTCATACATATGAGACAGTCTCCACTTGTGTAAGAAACAGCGCATACAATACAGACCCTCAAAAAGCCAGCAAGTCTCCTCCCTCACCCCCACCCCAATCCCTCCCACCTTCCAGCCGCTCTAAGGCAGCCCGCCCCTACATACCTTCTGGCTCTCGGTCCGCCTTGACACATCTTTCGACCATCTCTAGGACAGCCCGCCCCGTTACCCACCCGGGGTGGCAGTGCTGAGGAAGGCTTCTGGCTCTCTGTCTGCCCCTACTTACCACTGGGCTCTCATCACCCCAATGCACTGTCCGGCCAGTGGACTATCCCAACACACCTTCCGGCACCTCTAGGACAGCCCGTCCCCTTCCCAGGGACAACAGCGTGCAAGCCTTCCGGATCTCAGCCTGCCCCTATGCGCCTTCTGGCTCTTGCTGCTCTGAGACACCTTCCGACCACCTCAAGGACAGCCCATCCAGATCACCCCTTCTCAGGATGACAGCGCTCAGAATGTCCTACCCACTTACTGGCTCTAGGGGCAACTGGCATCAGGGTGGCCTACCCTCCCTCTGATTCTCAGGGTGACAGCTTTCAGGACGACCCATGAATGTCCCAGCTCACAGTAAGGCCTGCCAGACCCAGGAACACACAAGACAGTGTAGGTGATAAGCTCAACAAGAAACACAATAGAGTTAATTGTGAACAAACAGAGTCCTTTCTGGTACACAGAGACCAAATATAGAGTCTTCAAAAAAATAGAGTTCTCAGGAACAGAGTCCACTCCAGTTTAGATTAGATTATTAGATTAGATTACTTACAGTGTGGAAACAGGCCCTTCGGCCCAACAAGTCCACACCGACCCGCCGAAGCGCAACCCACCCATACCCCTACCTTTACCCCTTTAACCTAACACTACGGGCAATTCAGCATGGCCAATTCACCTGACCCGCACATCTTTGGACTGTGGGAGGAAACCGGAGCACCCGGAGGAAACCCACGCAGACACGGGGAGAATGTGCAAACTCCACACAGTCAGTCGCCTGAGTCGGGAATTGAACCCGGGTCTACAGGCGCTGTGAGGCAGCAGTGCTAACCACTGGGCCACCGTGCCGCCCACAAACATGTGTTCTCAGAAATAGAGTCCACTGCTAAAAACAGGGTCTACAATCAAGGGCAGAGTCCACTCCCAAAGACAGCAAATGCACACCCCACAGCACACAGGTGTTCAGTCCCAAGGTGTCCTGGTACATCCTTGGAGAGCCAGGCCCACTCACAGGAACACAGTACATTGTAAAGGTGGTTAACTCACAGGGGTTTTGGTCCACTCCTGAAGGGAAGGTCTTCTCCCAAACTCCAGGATTCAGCAAGTGCTCACCTCCCAGCACACACACAGATGTTCAATCTTCAGAGGCCCAGTCTCAGGGCTAGGCCTCCCCACAGGAACAGCTCCTCTGGTAAAATGTATGTCTTCCACAAGGGCTCAGTCCAAACACCAAAAACAGTGAGGGCACATACAAAAAACAAAGAAAACTAGTATCCAAGGGCTAAGCCCTACCACAAAATTAACATTGTCCTTTTCTCAAAAGTGAAGAAAAGAATAACACACAGACTGTAACCAGCCAGTGAAACAACAATCGCCTAATGAGAACTGAGTTACACCTGAAACACAATATGTACATCAGGAGTTTAACAATCAGTCCTCCCTAAAGGAATGCCAGTTAACAAACTGGCTAAATAATTCAGCCAGTTCAGGAATCAGGTTTCCCCCATACAAAAAACAAGCAGAAACCAACAGTAACACACTGACTGTGACCCAGTCAGCACAGAGTAGGTCCCCTAAATTGAGAAGACCGCTGAATCTCCTGTTTATAAATTTTATTAAACAGTTACAAAATAGTTTACAAAAACAGTTAACATTTACAACTGTATACAAGAGATAGCAATTTTACAAGGGAGAGGAGCATTCCCCTGTTTTTTATATTTTATTAACAAGTACAAAAAAGAGGTTACAGCACAACAGTTAACATTTACAGCTGTATACAACAGCAATTTTACAAGGGAGAGGAGCAGCAAAGCTAGGCCTCAAGCCCTACTGTTCAACCAGTTTACAGGGAATTGAGGACAAACCACAAATCCCAATTTCAAATATCAAAAGACAGCAACAATGACATTTATGCATAAGGCAATCCTGTTACATTAAAAAGTGCAGACAATATAGACCCAGCAAGCCCCCGTCCCTCCCACCTTCCGACCACTCGAAGGCAGCCTGCTCCTACGCGCCTTCCGGCTCTCGGTCCGCCCTGACACACCTTTCGACCACCTCTAGGACTGTCCGCCCCAGTACCCACCTGGAGTGACAGCGCTGAGGACGGCTGCACACCTTCTAGCTCTCGGTCTGCCCCTACGTATCATTGGGCTCTCACCCACCCCGATGCACCATCTGGCCAGTGGCCTATCCTGGCACACCTTTCGGCCACCTCTAGGACAGCCTGTCCCCTTCCCTGGGACGACAGCGTGCAGGGCAGCCCACAAGCCTTCTGGATCTTAGCCCGCCCCTACGCGCTTTCTGGCTCTCGGCTGCTCTGACACAGCTTTCGACCACCTCTAGGACAGCCAGTCCCGATTACCCCTTTTCAGGATGACAGTGCTCAGAACGGTCTACCCACCATCTAGCTCTCGGGGAGACTGTCATCAGGGTGGCCTACCCACCATTCGGCTTTCGGGACAGCCTACCAACCTTCAAGTTCACAGGATGGCCTACCCACTCGCCGGCTCTTGGGGTGACAGCTTTCAGGACGACCCATGAGCCTCCCAGCTCACAGTAAGACCTGCCAGACCCAGGGACATGCAAGACAGTGCAGGTGATAAGCCCAACAAACCATATGACAGTTAATTACCAACAAACAGAGTCCTTTCTAGTCCAGAGTCTATTAGTACAGACATTTTTCTTCAAAATGTAGAGCCCATTTCCAGGCCTGAGGGGTGGAGAGAGTGCCATATAAGGCCTTGATGAGACCACATCAGAATCAGTCTGTACATTTTTCTCTCATTTAAAACATAAAATAATTACATTGACAGCAAGTTTCACCTGCCTTTTTCCTGGGATGAAGGGTTTATCTTATGAAGGAAGGTTGAACAAATTGGCTTTTACACATTTAAGTTTGGAAATCTGAGAGATCTTTTTGAAATGTATAAGTTTCTCTGAGGGGACATGATAAGGTGGTTGATGGGACACTGTAGAGAATCTAATGTGTGGTGTTCTTCACTCTGAGGGAGGAGCTTTGGATTCAAGTCCTACTCCAGGAGCTGATGGCCATAGCAAGGTGTCTTCATTGCTATTGTGAGACACTCAAGGGTATGGGCCAAGTGCTGCAAAATGGGATGAGAATAGCTCGGAGCTTGTCTTTTTGACCAGTGCAGACACGATGAGCTGAAGGGAAACTTATTATTTTGGTGCTCTAAACCTCAATAACCAGAGAGCACGGAGTCATAACATCATACAGTATGGAACAGACCATTCAGTTCAACCAGTCTGCGCTGACCAGTCATCCCAATCTGACCTAGTCCCATTTGCCAGCCTTTGGCACATACCTCTCTAACCTATTCCTAATCATGTACACATCTAGATGCCTTTTGAATATTGTCATTGTACCAGCCGCCTCCACCACCTCTTGGTAGCTCATTCCAAGCACACATCACCCATTGCATGAAAAAGTAACCCCTCAGGTCTTTCCCCTCTCACCTTATACCTATGCTTCTAGTTTTGGACTCCCCCACCCTCGGGAAAAGACCTTTGGCTATACAGCCGATGTGGAAGGAATCAAAATGGGGCAAGAACAGAAAAGGAGGTCAGCTAAACAACTCTGATCAGCAACAGAAAAGTGCAGCCAAGCACGTACGTAAGCTAGCTAGCTTACTGAAACTGGCTCCAGTTAAATGAGAAGACAGGAAGACCGAAACAACACTCAACAGGTGTTGTAGAAGTTTAAGGTCAATGATCTAATGCTAAACGTCACGTACCTAGATCAGGATCTGATTGATCAGTTGTGTTGCTAAGGCTTGGAATCAAAATGTAATTCGTGAAAGGGGAACGCCGATTTGTGTGTAAAAGTGTGATTGCAACTGCCTGTTTCAGACTCTCCAGGCAAGGGTGGGCTTTGATCCGGCTGGTTGAGTCTTCTTGCATGTATGTGATTAAGTAAGCTGTGTGAAGTGTACTATCATCCGGCTGATCATTTCAACATCTATCCATGCTCCTCCAGATTTTATGAACTTCTGTAAGGGTACCCCTCAGCATCCGACACTCCAGGGAAAATAGCCCTAGCCTATTCAACCTCTTACTGTAGCTCAAACCCTCCAATCTTGGCAACATCCTGGTAAATCTTTTCTGCACCCTCTCAAGTTTAACAACATCCTTTCTTTCGAAGGGCGACCAGAATTGTATGCAGTATTTTAAAAATGGTCTCACCAATGTCCTTGACAGACAATAGATCACACTTGGTAATGGCAAAGGCATATCAGAGATAGTCAAAGATACTCCTACTTATAGACAATAGGTGCAGGAGTAGGCCATTTGGCCCTTCGAGCCAGCACCACCATTCATTATGATCATGGCTAATCATCCACAATCAGTATCCTGTTCCTGCCTTATCCCCATAACCCTTGATTCCACTATCTTTCAGAGCTCTATCCATCTCTGTTACAGCTGCAACATTACATCCCAACTCCTATACTCAATGCACTGACCAATGAAGGTAAAGGTATCAAATACCTACTTCACCACCCTGTCTATCTGCAATGCAACTTTCAAAGAACTATATCCCTGCACACCATGTTCTTCTCTCTAAGGCAAAAGCTCTGTGTTCAAGTTCCATTCCAGGAGTTGATGACCACAGGAAAGTGTCTCCATTGCACTGGTGAGGCATGAAAGACAATGTTCCCAGTGCTGGAAAAATGAGACTGGAGTAGCAAGGAGCCTGTTTTGCCAGCGCAGACACGATGGGCTGAAGGATTTATTTTTCTGGTGCTCTCAACCTTTATGACCAGAGGGTACAGCTTGAAGTGTATTTTTGGAGCTAGATCCACTGGGAGAATTTGAGGATGAATTTTATGTTTGCTCAGCGAATGAGCATTGGGAGATGGTTTGAGAGGCAGGGATATGGGGAAATAGGCAGGTGACTGGCACTAGGCAATAGGAGTGAGAAAGGCCTGAGGGGCTGAATGGCCTTGTTCTCCACTGTAAGGTGAGTAACTGAGAGAAGGAGTGTGCATGGATCTTGCTGGAGCTGGGGGCGAGGAGAGTGCAGAGGAGTTGGGGAGGGAAAAAGCCATAGGCGAAGTTGAAAAGCTATCATTTCTACTTTCTCGTCTCTCTCACTCTCTCTTGTGCTTGCCTTTTAGAAACGTTGGCAATACCACCATGATATCCTCGACCAAGTCGTCTGGACGGCGCAACTGAAAGACCAGCCAAACATCAGCACCTCCATCTTCGTGGGCAGCGCCTACTTCATGGCCTCCAGAGAGTTTGTCGGCCATGTGTTTGACAGTGCCGAGATCCAGGCCTTCCTCAAGTGGTCGGAGGATACCTACAGCCCGGACGAGCATGTGTGGGCTACCCTACACAGAAAGCCTAATGTACCCGGCTCCATCCCATACACCCAAGGAGCCACCAGGACACTTGGCCGGGCAGTAAAGTGGTCCTTTGAGGCTGGTGACATTGAGAGGGGTGCCCTATACCCTCCCTGCACAGGAAGGTATCGCCACTTGGTTTGTGTGTATGGGGCAGGAGATCTACAATGGGTGGTCCGCCAGAGATGTTTCTTTGCAAATACGTTTGACCCCAACATGGACAACACGGCAGTACAGTGCATGGAGGAATATCTCCGAAACAGGACACTTGGTAAAACTGGGGCTGGGTTGGAGGTTGGGACAGAGTAAACCTCAGTGATGTTGGTAGGGGTGGTGGGTGAGACATTGGAAACACTGAGAGACTGGGCACTGTGAAACTGGGCACTGTGAGACTGTATACTATAACACTGGCTGCTGTGGAGGCCAGGCACAGTGAGACTGCATGCTGTAACATGGCCACTGTAACACTAGACAGTGTGAGGCTGGGCACTATAGTGTTGGGCACTGTGGAGATTGGATACCTTAATACTATCCACTGTAACACTTGGCACTGTGAGACTTAGCACTGTAACATTAGTTACTGTGAGAGTCAAAATGTGTGGTGCTGGAAAAGCACAGCAGGTCAGGCAACATCCAAGGAGCAGGAGAACCGATGTTTCAGGTATAAGCCCTTCATCAGGAATGTGGGGGAATAAGGGGATTGGGAGATAAATAGAGTGAGGGTGGGGCTTTTGGGGAAGGTAGCTGGGAAGGTGCTCGGTAAATCCAGCTGGGGGGTGATTGTGATTGGTCAGTGGGGAAGGTCGAACATATAGTTAGGAAGGAAGATGGACAGGTCAAGAGGGGAGAGCTGACTTGGAGGGTTGGATCTGGGATGAGGTGGGGGGAGAGGAGAGATTTGGAAACTAGTGATGTCAATGTTGATGCCATGTGGTTGAGGGTCCCAAGGCAGAAGATGAGGTGTTCTTCCTCCAGTCGTCAGATAGCTTGGATTTGGTGGTGCAGGAAGTGTCATTGTGGAGTGGGAGGGGGAGTTGAAGTGGTTGGCCACAGGTCGATGGGGTTATTTGTGCCCAGTCTCACAGGGACACATCCACCAATAATACTCAACACTGCACGAGTGGGCACTGCATTACTGGAACACTGCACGAGTGGGCACTGCACTACTGGAACACTGCACGAGTGAGCACTGCATTACTGCAACACTGCACGAGTGGACACTGCATTACTGGAACACTGCACGAGTGGGCACTGTACAGCTGGACACTGCAAGACCAGTGTTGTGACCATCTCTATTTTTTTATTTTTCTCATTTTGGTTTGGAACTGTGAGTCCAAATTGAGAATTGAACTTTGAACAGTGGCTCGTTCTTCTTAAAAAAAAAACTGGAGAGATAAAAGACTGATGTTTGCTGTTAGGATCTGGCCAGGAAAGATAATGCAGGTGAATTACTGCTCTCTGAACACAGCAGACGCTTCAGCACCGAGATGTAGTTCTGCTCAGGGACTGACAGCTGGATGGATATTGAATGGGTCAGTCAGGAAGAGGAATGCTTCCAGGCAGGTAACCACAGAGAATAGTGAGAAAAAAGCAAAAACCATGAGTGAGTGAGCTCTGACTGGATTTTGGGCTTGGAGGAAGTGCTTCTTTGGAAGTTGCTGGACTGGTCTGGTCTTCTTTTTGGTTTGACTTTGTCTAGTTATTTCCCCAGATGTTAACTGGTTAAAAGGTCAAATGTGAGTCTTCGGGAATGAGTGTTAGTCTCCACAGGTCTGCAGAATTTGTTCGCATTGACTGGTGACTTTAAGTTCAAACATGGTGTACACTTCTTGTGCCTGTAATACAACCCATCATCAAAGGATTTCATGATGGCCTACTATTTATCATTGAAACTGTTATCAACTGGCAAATTAAAATAATAAACAAGTTTATCTCTTAATTGTCTGCTGGTGTGCGAATTGGAGGAGTGCATGGGTTTATGATCGTCTGTGTTCTGCTAAAGTGACATAAACAGAAATTAACAATTTATTAATTTATAAACTTGATATCCAAGATCTGTTATTTGTAAATTCTGGTAAGGAACAATTGAACGATTTTGAGGGTCATTGAATGGTTGAATGTCACTGTGTTGCAAATCCAGTGATCAGGAGGCTGGTTTTGGTTCAGCTTCATTTTCCTGTGTCACTCTGGACACCGTACCTCCAGGCCCAATAACTGTGGACATTGTCACTCTCTGTATGACACTGTCACGCCGGATACCGTACCTCTGGCACAATAACTGTGGAAATTGACACTCCCTGTATGACACTGTCAGTCCGGAATCTCCAATGCTTGACACTGTCACCCTGGTTACAACACTGTCACTCTGGACATTATCACGAGATACTGTGAGATCAGACTGTGACACTGGACAGTGTAATGCTGGACATTGCGATGTCAGATGTTTTAACTATAGACACTAACACCAGAAATAGTGACACTGGATATCATTTGGATGCAAATAAAAATGAAAACAGTCAAAAAGAAAACAAATGAGATAGAATATACTTGTAGAAATGGGAACTAAATGGGACTGAGTGAGAATGATTATGGCTGTTTAATGAACAGAAATCAGAACACTGCAATAATATCCACATCTAATTGAGGGTCTCGGGGTGGTTTGTATAAAGAATACCAGATACGCGGGAGTGAGTTTCAGACTGGAATCTAATCAAGGGGTTCGGGGTGGTTTCTGTACAAATGACGAAAGCTGACCTATGTGTGTGAATGTCCCGTGTTAGTCTAACATCCAGGGATTGTTTAATGGAGCTTGCTTCATACTTCAAGGACTCAGACATCTCCATTTTATCCATCTCGCACCAAAATTGACAGGGCAATGACAGCAGAAGATATACAAAGAGAAATGTTGCCTCTGTAATACCACATGTAATGCCAACTGTATACATCCAGGACAGGAACAATCCTGGGATTGATAAGAGTAAATCTCCCTCCACTCCATCCTATTCAAACACTCCCAGGACAGGGACAGAATGGTGTTAGGTACAGAGGAAGTACTCACCTTGACATTGTTCCCATCATTGTTCCTTTGGCCATGGGTTTGAAATGCCATCCCCACACTGTCATTGACCAGAGATCTGTCTCTGAATTTTGTTTCATCATTTAGGGATGTATTCAGCCCAGTGAGCCCTCACAGGCATAGACAGTGTGTCTGTCTCTCCTCTTCTGTCTCCTATTTCTCTCCTTGTGTGTGTGTCTCTCTCTCTCTCTCTTTGCCCCTCACTTCTCTGCCTCCCTCCCTCATCTCTGCTTTCTGTGGGTTTTCTGTGGGTTCGTGACACTATTGCGATGTTAAGAGAGACTGTACCATGAATGTCACAGTGTTTGCTGTGCCCTGGAGGGTGGAGGACTAGCTGGTGGGCAGTAAACAAGGTCATTTCCAGCTTGGTGAGCTAGTACCACCCCAGCCTCAAATTTACCTGCACCGTCTCAGACTCCTCCCTCCCCTTCCTAGACCTCTCCATTTCTATCTCGGGCGACCGACTCAACACAGACATTTACTACAAACCGACCGACTCCCACAGCTACCTAGATTACACCTCCTCCCACCATGCCCCCTGTAAAAACGCCTCCCATATTCCCAATTCCTTCGCCTCCGCCGCATCTGCCCCCAGGAGGACCAATTCCACTACCGAACAGCCCAAATGGCCTCCTTCTTCAAAGACCGCAATTTCCCCTCCGACGTGGTTGACGATGCTCTCCACCGCATCTCCTCCACTTCCTGCACCTCCGCCCTTGAACCCTGCCCCTCCAATCGCCACCAGGACAGAACCCCACTGGTCCTCACCTTCCACCCCACCAACCTCCAGATACATGTACCATCCTCCGTCATTTCCGCTACCTCCAAACAGACCCCACCACCAGGGATATATTTCCCTCCCCACCCCTATCAGCATTCCGGAGAGACCACTCCCTCCGCAACTCCCTCGTCAGGTCCACACCCTCCACGAGCCCAATCTCCACTCCACTTCCCCTGCAACCACAAAAAGTGCAAAACTTGCGCCCACACCTCCCCCCTCACCTCCCTCCAAGGCCCCAATGGATCCTTCCATATCCATTGCAAATTCACCTGCACCTCCACACACATCATTTACTGTATCCGCTGCATCCGATGTGGTCTCCTCTACATTGGGGAGACAGGCCTCCCTCCAAGGCCCCAATGGATCCTTCCATATCCATTGGCGGAACGTTTCAGGGAACACCTCTGGGACACCCGCACCGACCAACCCAACCACCCCGTGACTGAATACTTTAACTCCCCCTCCTACTCCGCGAAGGACATGCAGGTCCTTGGCCTCCTCCATTGCCAGACCTTGGCCACACGACGCCTGGAGGAAGAGCGCCTCATCTTCTGCCTAGGAACCCTCCAACCACACGGGATGAATGTAGATTTCTCCAGCTTCCTCATTTCCCTCCCTGCACCTTATCTCAGTCCCAAACCCCGGATTCAGCGCCGCCCTCTTGACCTGCAATCTTCTTCCCGATCTCTCCGCCCCCACCCCTTTTCCGGCCTATCACCCTCGCCCTCACCTCCTTCCACCTATCGTATTCCCAGCACCCCTCCTCCAAATTCCCCCCCAACCTTTTATCTCAGCCCACTTGGCAAATTAGCCTCATTCCTGAAGAAGGGCTTATGTCCGAAACGTCAATTCTTCTGCTCCACAGATGCTGCCTGGCCTGCTGCGCTTTATCAGCACCACACTTTTCAATTCTGGTCTCCAGCATCTGCAGTCCTCACTTTCTTCGAGTTAGTACCATGTGGGGCTGCCTGAAGGGTCACTGCTAAAGACACAGGCACTTACAATTGATAGCAATGAGTAGCTGAAGGGAACAAATGTAATGTTTCAAGGTTCACTGAAAAGATCTACAGTGAGTGGGAGAGAAGGCTGTGGACCAAAGATATGGGCAACTTCATTGAGTGAGGAAGGAATTAGCAGATGGAATATAATGTGCAGCAGATATTTCCAAGCTAACTTAGTGACTGATTAAAATTCCCATTCCTTGCCCAGTCCATCCTTCTACACCCAAAGGTGATTTGTCGCTGTGGGACAGCTGTGTAGGTCAAACTGCGGGATATGAAGATGGGAACTGTGAAGTGTTCCCAGTCTGAGCCACAACATGAGGAGCACAAGGATTGAGATTATTCTGTCGTGAAAGTTGAATGAGTTTTGGAAACAGGGTCCCTGTGATTGACAACACTATAAACCTGGCAGCATCCAGAACCAAAGTAAGGTATCAGAGGAATCACAGATGGAAGTGGGAAGGGACTGGGTAAGGGCAGAAAAATTCGAGTCAATGTTCTGGGGACATGAGTTTGAATCCTATCATGGCAGATGGTGGGAATTGAATTCAATTTCAGTGGAAAAGGAAGGAGTCTTCCCCATTAAAACATTGTTGTGAAAACCCGTCTGATACACTCATGTGCTTTAGGTAAGGAAATTTGCCATTTGACCTGGTCTGGCTTACATGTGACTCCAGACCCACAGCAATGTGCTTGACCTTTAACTACCTTCTAGGCAATTGGGGAAGGAAAATAATGCCAGCCCAACCAATGATGTTCCTATTTGTGAACAAATTTACATAAAGTTCTCCAGCTCTGGTACCGTCCTGGTAATCTTCATGTGCCATCTCTCCAAGATTGATGATTCTTTGGCAATGCAGTTCAGTTCAGTTCCCAGTTCAACGTTTAGCTCAATTAACAGGGTTTATGTAGCTCTAACTTTTAATGTTTGCTTTCATGATTAATTGCATTAGGTACTTATCTGTGATCATCACTCAACTTATCAAAGATCATAGAATCCCTACACTGCAGAAAGAGACCATTTGGCCCATTAAGTTAGTATCGACCCTCCACAACCCAGGCCCTGGTCATGACATGGGCTGCTTCAGGCACAGCCAACTCCATTTTCACCTGTAGCTCCATGATCAGCTTGTCTTTCTCCCTGCCTCACAATTATTCATCCCTTTGTCTGCCAGACTGCTCTTCTCTCTCTCTTTCTAGGCTCCATCTATTGGAGGAGCGGGACACAAGTAAGTTGTTCTCTCTTACTGGTTCCCTTCATGCGAGTTTCAGGTCTAGTCTGGTTGACCATCTCCTCACGAATTGACGAATTTGGTCCCTAGTGTTGCTACTGCGAATCTGATGCTCCCCAGTCAGAATCTGTTCTCCGTCTTTGCCATTTGAAGCACGTCTTTGAGGTGGTGTTTAAAGGGCAATCAACAATTAGGAGTGAAGTTATGTAATAATCAGCAAAAACAACTGAGACCATGTCTGTCCTGCTACCAGTTGTTAGGAAGAAGTACTTTACTGTGTTCATTGTGTGTGTTACCAATTTCAATGTCGAAGCTGAAACCGAATAGCATTCCTGTTTTCATTGCTCACTCATGTCTGAAACATACAGCTTTAACCATGCATTATATATCAGTCAGAACTATTTAATGTCTTCTGAAAACACTTCTGGGCCAGACCAGGTAAGATTCCCAGATTCCCTTTGGTGAAGGACATGAGTGAAGCAGATGTGTATTTATAGTAATTGGTGTTTGGTTCTGCAATGGGACTATGAAACTAACTTTCAATTCCAGGTGGATTAATTATTTGAGATTAAATTCTGCCAATTGCGCTATTTGTATCCTGGGTCACTGCATTACAAGTCCAGTGAGGTTCCCCCAGTCCAACTACATCACAATTTAATTATTCCCCAAATATCAACACCTTAGTTTCCTACAGTACTGTTTGTGTGTGCAGCAGCTCATTTGATTCTCTCTCCCCACCACTTACACCCATTTGTTACAGTGAAGCTGCTACAGTTTGATCTCAAAATGTGTGCATTTCAGTTGGAAAAAAAAATGATTCTGAAATTTTAACTTTATTAATTGGTTGGTTATTAATCATTTATTTCATTCTTAGATTATGGATAATCAGTTCATTTCAGATGGAAAGAAGTAGCTCTGATCACTGAGATAATGCAGGGCTGGTGTCTGAGTATTTGTGTGATCAAAGGATCAAAAAGTTGCCAACTATTTGGACTCGATATTACAGTGTGGTGTATTTCTCTCACCTCTATAAAGGATAAAGCAAAACACATGAGACATTACATTGGCTCAAGAAAAGCAATTCCTGGAATTCTGAAATAAAATGGGAGTGATGTGGAGTCTTCCTTGTTTCAACAAGATTCAGTGGAAAATTTCAGTAGCAGCTGGTGAGCATTGGGGTGTGGGTATAGTCACTGTCAAGCAGAGGGAGATGGAGCTGTGATTGTGAAGGTTTTATAGAGTCCTAGAGGTCTACAGCATGGAAACAGGCTTTTCGTCCCAATTTGACGATGCCACTCAGTTTTCACTGTTAAATAGTCCCATTTGCCTGTGTTTGGCCCATATACCCCCCCAGTTGTCCCTCACTCCCAGAGAATATGGATAAAGGGGACTCAGTAATAGCAGTGCCACTGAATTTCATGATAAAATGGTGAAACTTAACAATAAGTCTCGAAACAGAAAGTAATCCTTCATGTCGAGGAAACAGCAGTAATGAGGTGAGGTGATGTAATGCACATGAGCAGGACAAACAAGACAAGGAAATACACGATGAACAACAGGACCCTGGGAAGCATTGACAATTAGAGAGATTTGGGGTGAATGTACACCAGTCTCTGAAGGTAGATAAAGAATGGAGATAATATACTTGCTTTTATTAGCCTGACATCTTGTTTCTGTCCTTGGGATTTTCACTTGTGATCTCTTCCTCTCTTGAACTCTCTTTCTCTCATTCCCTCCCTCTGACTGTCATTATCTCATTCTCTCTCCCTCTCTCTATCTGTTGGTTCTTCTCTTTTTCTCTCAATGCATTTTCTCTCCCTCTTTCTCCCTGGCCCCTCTGCTCTGTCCCAGTTGCAGGGAAGGGGGATTGGGAAGATTTGGACTTCCCAAATGCAGTTAATGCAGTAGGATACACATTTCCTCTGTCTCTCCCAGGTTTTACCCTCACTGTTGTCCAAACCAGGCCAGGGGGTGGAGGGATGAGTGGAAGGGGCATAAAGTACCTTTCTCATTGAATGTGTGATTGGTTGGCTGCAGACTGGAATCTTGCTGTGCATTACAGCAGTCAGTCAAAAGACCAGTTAGTCTCTGAACATACTCACCATGTCCTTCAGCCCAGGGGTTGTGAGTCTGTGAGGGGAGGCGGAGTAGCCATGCCCCTGAGTTCTTGAGCAGAGGAATGGAAAGCAAGGAGGTGGTGAGAGAGAGCCAGGGAGAGGGGGAGTGTTTGATGGGGCTTGAGGGGATGAAGGGGCTGTTGTAGGAGAGAGAGAGATGGAGGGGTGAGAGGACAAAGAGGCAGAGTATGAGACAGGGCGGAAGAGCGGTCTCCCCAGGTAGGGGAGTAACAATGCCATTCGGGGCAAGGCCTGAGTAGCTGGACAGCAGCAGGATTATTTAATGGGGGGTGTGGCGGGAGGATGGGGGGTTGTTGGTGGTTGTGGTGGTAGGGAGGCATGATGGGCTGAAAGGATTATCTATGTGATGTGAAGCTTCCATAATTCTGGGACTGTGATCTTGCTGTGCACGAAAGCAGTCAGCTACAGGCCAGTTAGTCCAGACAAACTCATTAATCTCTACACCAGGGAGTGGGGCTCAGCATGATATGGGGGAACAGCAAAATATTTGTGAGGGTACACATTTGATGAGGAATATATTTGGGAGGGCAAAATAATTGGGGAAGGGCAAACATTTGGGAGGGGAGTAAAATGGGAACAGAATAGGGGGATGCAATATTGTGTGGGCACTTTCAGATCTAAGAGAAAAAGACAGGGTGAAAGAGAGAATGAGAGAAAAAGAGACAGAGGGAATAAGTGACAGAGAGAAGAGAGGAAGAGTGGGGATGAAGAAACAGGAACAGAGAGAGAATAGAGAGATCGAGGAGGAGGAGAGCAAGCGAAGAACAGAGACGGGAGAGCTGGAGAATCTCAGAGAGGGAGAGAGAGAGAGAAGGGCAGAGGGAGAGATAGGGAAGAGAGAGAGAAATAGAAAGATGGAGACAGAGAGAAAGAGAAGGACAGTGAGAGGGAGATAGAAAGAGGGAGGCAGACAAAAGGACACAGAGAGAGAGGAAAAGTCAGACAGGAACAAACAGAAGTTAAGACATGGACAGACTGAAGTGGTGATACTCATATTCCAGTTAGTCCCAGCTCTCTTGATGGTGTCTCATATTCCCTCTCTCCCATGAGGTTTGCTTCAGCCTGGGAATGTATCAGTGTGTTGTATATTTGTGAGTAATCTCTGTGTCTGTGTCTCTGTCCAATGGAGTGTCTTTTGTTTTGGGGGTTAATTCCCTCTTTCTCTTTCTCTCTGTCTTGTGTTTAAAATGATACCCTCTGCTGAACACCCCATGCCATTGCACAAGCATCAACAGCATTTTCTTCGAGTGAACTTTTTTGGAATTGAAGTAACAGGTTGTTATTCCATCAAAAAAGTCTGATCCACTGCATTACTCCCTTGATGTAAAACATGCTGTGCCAGCAGCTGCCCTGACATATACAATGTACTGGGGGAATGTTCAGCTCAGTGTTGTTGTTACTGCAAACATTTATAAACTTTCAATTGTTAGCTGGCAATAACAAGTCCTTTCAATACTACCTTACTCCCACCCTGATATACTTTCCAACCATGAATAACCACAAAGCAGTCTGGGGTTATTCAGCACCTAAATGTGATCTTCAATAAATCACCTCACTTTCACACAGTGATTCAAACAACATGAAAAATGACAAATAAAAACTGAAAGAACTGAGGATGTTGTAAATCAAAAACAAAAACAAAAGTTGCTGGAAAAGCTCAGCAGGTCTGGCAGCATTGGTGGAGAGAAATCAGAGGTAATGTTTCAATTTAAGTGGCCCTACCTCAGAACTGTCATCCAAACAGGAGCTGAACATACTAAACTGCCCTATGTGAGGTCAGTTCCCTGAATAGCCATCCCCAACCAGCAAAGGGTCTAGTCATGAACAACTACCCATAAAGTGAACACAGGCGAGCAGTTATTCCCACTCACCTCCTTTCCAATCACCCAGAATGCAAGGAAGATGCAATAAAAATTCTAAGAAGCAGATTGGCTAAAATTGCCCAGCAAGATCTTGAACTGACTTGTACTACAGCAATTATAATGGTTGGAATTTATATATCTATATAAATCTGCCTCTGTGGTGTGAATCACCATCACTGCTTGGACAGACATCCCATATGACAATTGGTGCAATGATGTCCCACACCATGATGCAAAGAGCATCATGTAAATCACGGTTGACAGATGATTCATATTCTTTTAGCAGTGTGCAACTGATGGACGATGAATCAACTGGTGATCCATTTACAGTTTCCAACTCACGAGTCTCTCAATGTTGAATTTCAGTTCAACTGGAGGGCACAACAGAGAGAAAGCACTGCAGATGCTGGAGATTAAAATTAAAGAGTGTGGTGCTGGAAAAGCACAGCAGGTCAGGCAGCATCCGAGGAGCAGGAGAATCAACATTTTGAGCATAAGCTCTTCATCAGGAATACACAATAGCAGCACTGACTTTCACTCTGTCGGGCCAAATGTTCTTGATCCTAATTGGAGCCTTGGAGCAGCACAAAAATATCAAATATCCAAAATCACACGTCAGTCACCATAAACCAACTTGGCTTTCACCTGTGAAAAATCCTTTTGGACCAAACAATTTCCACAGTGGTGAGGCCTCTGGACCAGGTCCAATAACAGAGATTTCACAAAGTTGATGGATTACTGCATCAAGGTGTAACACTATGGCCTCACAGTGAATTGGTCTAAAAATATATCCGGGCATTTATCTCTAAAATGTCAGTACCAACAAAATAATAAATACTTATGCAAATTAATAGCCTAAAATGAAATAACAATCCCAAGCAAATGTACATGGGAGTATCTTCACATAGACCATTATCGTTTGGTGAACATCAAAGGATAACAGCAACAAAGGGCAAGATGGGAAACATCCTGTTTGACAAAGTTGTTTGATCCTCTGTGGGACAGCTGCTACCACAACACTCCAGATCTCAGTGTTTGTCCTGTTAAACTGTGCACCACAGCACTATGCCTCTTTCTACAAATAGCATAACTCACACGTCTTTTTGAAAAACAAATAATTCAACAATACACATCATAAATGGAACCCTGTGCTTAACACCGCTCCCAGTGAGCTGTCCTCACAAATACTGTGTCCCCACACATCCACTGATTGATGAAAACACGTAGATAGTCAATGCCATCTGTGCTCACCATCAGTTATCACTCCATAATGACCTGCTCAACTCACCTTTTGCTAATATTGTAGCTGGGCTCCCATTTGGAGCAAGCTGCCTGAGCAAGATCCACTAACAACATCTCTTTCCATCAAGTAATGGGAAACACCAGGTGTCATTGAGAAGTGGGTCATTACAAAATCCATCTGAGAAATAGCAGGCTTTAAACTACTACAGGGAAAGACCATCTTGCTGAACACTTTCTTGACCAGATAGGGTCAGTGCTCAGCCAAATTCCATCAATGTGGCCTCAGTGTATACACATTCTGTACAGCATAGAGAAACCCACAATACTGCATATTACTCAGGAGCCTCCTATCTGAAACTATTCACTTTAAACTCAGTTAGTGAGCATACTGTCATCTGGCATATCAGGCGTACAGTGGAAATGTAGAGATTTATATAACTTAAGTTGTTACAAGATTTACTAGGCATACTAACAATGTGAAGGATGATGTAGCATACTTTCAAGATAACTAGCCTTCGAAAGTACATGTTGTTGTTTGTGAAATAACCTCTCCCTTCCTGCTGCTGGCAATGTCTCAGAATTGGAGAATGATCTCAAAATTGAAGAAGAGACAGTTTCAGAGACTATTTTATCTTGTCTGGTATCTCATTATTTTTAAAATCATTGAATGACAGCAGGTTTATTTTAATGATGTGATATCCAAAGACTGGATTAATCTGATCCTATTAGGTCTCACATGCTAATTCCAACTTGTATTCAAACAATAAGACTTGCAGATTTCACACACTATCAGTCCCATCAATATTGAAATATCTTTCAATATTCTTTTCAGCGATGACCTTTATTTTGCTGAGGCTAGTCAGCCAATCAATACCTCATGTTCTAGAACACCCTGAAAGCTGTTTTACTAAGTACTGTTATCCCACTGCTTTTCTTGTTAATTCAGTTTTGCACTAGGAGAAAGTGAGGACTGCAGATGCTGGAGATCAGAGCTTAAAAATGTGTTGCTGGAAAAGCGCAGCAGGTCAGGCAGCATCAAAGGAGAAGGAAAATCGACGTTTCGGGCATAAGCCCTTCTTCAGAAATGAGGAGGGTGTGCCAGGCAGGCTAAGATAAAAGGCAGGGAGGAGGGACTTGGGGGAGGGGTGTTGGGAATGCGATAGGTGGAAGGAGGTTAAGGTGAGGGTGATAGGCCGGAGAGGGGGTGGGACTGAGAAAAGGGGGAGGGGAAATGAGGAAGCTGGAGAAACTCTCCAACCACAAGGGATGAATGCAGATTTCTCCAGCTTCCTCATTTCCCCTCCCCCCACCTTTTCTCAGTCCCAACCCTCAGACTCAGCACCGCCTTCTTGACCTGCAATCATCTTCCCGATCTCTCCGCCCCCACCCCCTCTCCAACCTATCACCCTCACCTTAGCCTCCTTCCACCTATCACATTCCCAACCCCTCCCCCAAGGCCCTCCTCCCTACCTTTTATCTTAGCCTGCTTGGTACACCCTCCTCATTCCAGAAGAAGGGCTTATGCCCGAAACGTCGAATCTCCTTCTCCTTTGATGCTGCCTGACCTGCTGCGCTTTTCCAGCAACACATTTTTAAATTCAGTTTTGCAACCCATTTAGGAAATTCTATCTGGGAATAAGCACTCTGGTACAGAACCAAAAGCTGATGCTGACTACAACAACTGCTCGAAATCACACTAGGTAATACTTTCTTAAAACAAATACAAAGATAAACAGGAACAAATTCAGATCCTTATCCTCAGAATTCTCAAATAACAGAATCACATCGAACAGGAGAGGCCCTTTGGACCATCATTTTTGTCCCACCAAAATGACACTAAATCTACATCAGTCCCATTTTCTACCACTTGGCCCATAGCCTTGAATGTTATGACATTTCAAGTGCTCTTCCAAGTACTTTTCTGAGGTTTCCGATTTCAATTTCAGGTCCCTTACCAACCTCTAGGTGGGAAGAATTTTCCTCATGTCCCCTCTGAACCTCCTGCCTTTCAGCTTAAAATTACACCACCCCGTTATAGGCCCTTTGACGAAGGGGAACAACTGCTTTCTATTCACCCTGTCTATGGTCTTCATAGATACTCCAATCTCTGTTCTTAGTGAAGCAACCCGAGTTTATCCAGCCTCCCTCTTCACAGCTAAATTGCTACAGTCTAAGCAACATTCTGCTGAACCTCCTTTGCACTCCCTCCAATGCAAACACATCCTTCCCATGCTGCGGTGACCAGAACTAAACACAATAGTCCAACTATGGCCTAAACAAAGTCCATCAGCACTTCCCTGCTCTTATAACCTACATCTTGACTATATCATCTACGCCTTCTTAACTACCCTTTTCGCCAGTCCTGCCACCTTCAGAGATCTGTTAACAAGCACCTTAAGATCTTTTAGTTGCTTTATGCAGCCTGGTGTCCTCCCATTCACTGAGTACTGCCTTGTCTTGCAACTTCTGGCAAAATGTATCACGTCAGGTTTATCAGGATTAAATTTTATCTGCCGTTGATCTGCCTGTTTGACCAATCTACCTATTTTTGTTTGTAGCCTTAGAATATTTTCCTCACTGCCAACCACCCAGTCAATATTTGTGTCATCACAAACTTACTTAATATCCCCAACCACCCCCACCCCCACCCCCAACAACACACACATTCACTCACATACATGAACACACACACATATGCAGACATAGCTGAAAATGTGTTGCTGGAAAAGCGCAGCAGGTCAGGCAGCATCCAAGGAGCAGGAGAATCGACGTTTCGGGCATAAGCCCTTCTTCAGGAATCCTGAAGAAGGGCTTATGCCCGAAACGTCGATTCTCCTGTTCCTTGGATGCTGCCTGACCTGCTGCGCTTTTCCAGCAACACATTTTCAGCTCTGATCTCCAGCATCTGCAGCCCTTACTTTCTCCTCCCATATGCAGACATACACACACACACACTCTTTATTATCATTTATGAATATCACAAACAATAAAAGATGCAAAATTGATCCCACTGGATACCAGTCTCCAATTACACTAACAGTCTTCTTTCAGCTTTGCCTCTGCTTCCTCTGACTGAGTCAATTTGCTAATTTATTCTGAATTCCATGTGTTTTTACTTTAGTTGTTAATCTCCTATGTGTGGCTTTGGGACAGTTCAGTGACTCAGTGCTTAGCACTGCTGCCTCACAGCACTAGGGCCCTGGGTTCGATTCCAGACTTGGGTGACTGTCTGTGTGGAGTTTACACATTCTCCCTGTGTCTGTGCGGGTTTCCTCTGGGTGCTTGTTTTCCTCCCACAGTCCAAAGGTGTGCAGGTTAGGTGAATTGGCCATGCTAAATTGCCCATAGAGATAGGTGCATTAGGCAGGGGTAAAGGTCGGGGAATGGGTCTGGGGGGTTAACCTTTTGAGTGTGGACTTGTTGGCCTGCATGGCCTGTTTCTATACTGTAGGGAATTGAATATAATCTTGTCAAAGGCTTTGCTAAAATCCATATAAACTACATCAATTGCCCTACTCTCCTCCAAAGACCTGGTCACTTCCTCGAAAAATTTCATCACACTTGTGATGCATTTTGTCCCTCTGACAAAACCACGCAAACAAAAAAGAACAAAGAAAATTACAGCACAGGAACAGGCCTTTCAGCCCTCCAAGCTTCTGCTGATCCAGATCCTCAATTAAAACCCGTCACCTATTTTCCAATGATCTGTATCCCTCTGTCCCCTGGCCATTCTGTAGCTGTCTAGATACATCTTAAACAACGCTATCATTTCCATCTCTCCCTCCTCCTTGCGTAAAGAACTTTCCACGCATATTTCCCTTAACCCTTTCCCATCTCACCTTGAACTTGTGACCCCTAGTAATTAAGTCCCCCACCCTGGTAAAAAAAAAGCTTCTTGCTATCCACCCTGTCTATACCTCTCATGGTTCTGTCGACTTCAGTCAGGATCCCCCCCCCTCAAACTCCATCTTTTTAATGAAAATAATCTTATTCTACTCAACCTCTCTTTATAGCTAGCACCCTCCATACCAGGCAACATCCTGGTGAATCTCCTCTGCACCCTCTCCAAAGCATCCACATCCTTCTGGTAATGTCGCAACCAAAACTGTATGCTGTATTCCAAATGTGGCCAAACCAAAGTCCTATACATGACCTGACAAATCTTGTACTCAATACCCCATCCGATGTAGGAAAGCATGCTGTATGCCTTCTTGACCACTCTATTGACCTGCATTGCCACCTTCAGGGAAATATGGGCCTGAACATGCAGATCTCTCCGTATGTCAATTTCCTCAGGGCTTAAGTCCAAAGATGTGCAGGTTAGGTGAATTGACCTTGCTAAATTACACATCGTGTTTGGGGATATGTAAGCAAGGTGCATTAGATAGGGGAAGTCTAGACTAATTGGTGTAGGGGACTGGGTTGGTGTGGACTTGTTGGGCCAAATGGCCTGTTTCTACACTGTAGGGATTCTAATTTACTGTATAGTTTGCTTGAGAACTGGGTCTTCCAAAATGCATCACCTCGCATTTGCCTAGACTGAACTCCATCTGCCATTTCTCTGCCCAACTCTCCAATCTATCCATAATCTGCTGCATTCTCTGACAGTCCCCTTCACTAACTGCTACTCCACCACTGGTCATAGTTCTTCATTTTGAGAAACTCCGTTCCACTATTACTCACAGTCTCCTGTTGTCCAGCCAATTCTCTATCCACCTAGCTAGTACACCCTGGATCCCATGCAACTTCACTTTCTCCATCAGCCTGCCTTGGGGAACCTTATCAAACGCCTTATTGAAGTCCACGTATATGACATCTACAGCCCTTCTCTCATCAATCAACTTTGTAACTTCCTCAAATAATTTTGTTAAGTTGGTATTATCTCAGAGAATAGATAAGGGAGATCTAGTGGACATGGGTATTTAGATTTTCAGAAATCTTTTGACAAAGTCCCACATGAAAAGTTAGTTTGCAACACAAAGCAAATGGGATCGGGATAATACACTGACTTGAATTGAGAATTCATAGCAAACAAAACGTATATTGTTTGGAGTGGAAGGTAATGGCACTGGGTATTATAAGGTTCAATGCTTGGGTTCTAGTTATTCGCAATAGCCTTTGTGAGTTTTTTTTCATTCATGCGATGTATATACTGGGTTCTCTAGACTACTCTCAGATATTTTGTTTATTTATTAATTGGATAATTAATATGACAGGATACTTCATTTCTTTGACTTGCAGTCTGAACTTGAACTGAGTGTTTATGCAGCAATTTAAATTCACCAGTGAAACGCCAACCATTGCAAATATAAATTCTGAACTGTTGTAATGTCTCAGGTATGTTCCCCGAATGTTATAATAAAAGAATTCTATAATTCTTGCACCGACCACAGAATGATGAAAATGTCGGATAACAACAAAAGTAAAATCACAGACTTTCTTCTGCTTTCCACCTCTGGGTCACCGGGATTCTCTCCTTTGCTATGGCCCTTCAGTCTCTGATGGGCCCGACTTGTCACAAAAATATGTCTCACTGTCAGTACTGAGCGACAGAATTAAAGTGTATGGAACCAAGGGCATTAAAACCCAATCAAAACAGTCAAATCCCACCCAACGGGCACAGAAAAATAATTCTGCTTTGGATAACAGAAACAATTGGCAATTACCTCTGTCAGTTCGTATCTATAGTAGAAGGGGATGTTTTTAAAAATAGACCAGAATGCATGTTATTCAGAGGACGACAGCTGCATTTTTCTTGGCGCATTACTGTGTATCCACGTTCTGGAAACAGATGACAATTACATCGATCAAAGGAGGAGGTAACTATCAACCAGACAGAACAGTTTTTGGCTGAATGAATCAGAGCATTGTGAACACTACACATAGTGGTGAGATCCAGGAAAGACAGGGGAAATTAATACATTGAATCTGCCACAGAATAACCTCTGTGATTATAATAAATAGATCTGCTGTCACCACAGCCATGAGGTAACGGCTAGTGCACGTTGAGAGGCTGCACTTTCCTTCGGCCAGTATCATAATGCCGAGTAAACAGGTCCTTCTCCTGTTTAAGATACCCCTTAAAATTCATGTCTTTGAATAAGTTATTGTCATCTGACATAATATAGACAATAGGTGCAGGAGTAGGCCATTCTGCCCGTCGAGCCAGCACCACCATTCATTATGATCATGGCTGATTATCCTCAATCAGTATCCTGTTCCTGCTTATCCCCAAAACCCTTGATTCCGCTATCCTTAAGAGCTCTATCCAACTCTTTCTTGAAAGTATCCAGATACTTGGCCTCCACAGCCTTCTGGGGCAGAGCATTCCACACACCCACCACTCTCTGGATGAAGACGGTTCTCCTCAACTTTTTTCTAAATGGCCTACCCATTATTTTTAAACTGTGTCCTCTGGTTCGGGACTCACCCATCAGCGGAAACATGCTTCCTGCCTCCAGAGTGTTCAATCCTTTAATAATCTTATACGGCTCAATCAGATCCCCTCTCAGCCTTCTAAACTCAAGGGTTTACAAGCCCAGTCGCTCCAATCTTTCAAGTAAGATAGTCCCGCCATTCCGGGAATTGACCTCGTGAATCCAAGCTGCACTCCCTCAATAGCCAGAATGTCTTTCCTCAAATTTGGAGACCAAAACTGCACACAATATTCCATGTGCAGTCTCACCAGGGCCCTGCATAGCTGCAGAAGAACCTCTTTGCTTCTATGCTCAATTCCTCTTGTTATGAAGGCCAGCAAGCTATTAGCTTTCTTCACTGCCTGCTGTATCTGCGTGCTTGATGGGTCAAAATTAACTTCATTTAATCTGTCATGATAAAAGTGGGTGACATCAGCATCAGGCCAAGATGAACTGAATGGAACCAGACCAAGTAAAGTATTGCTGAAAATGCATTTGCAATCAAAAGACACAAATTTTAAAAAAGTATGTGATTTAATCTTTATAATGGAGCATGTTGTCCTCTAAATTCTCGAATTTACATTCTCACCTGTTTACCTGTATTCAAAATCTTCCATGTTCATCATTAATTTATTTGCTTTCTTGGACAGGTGTGAATCACGTTTTGTAAAATCTCTATGAAAGTGTTAGCTGTTCTGTTATGATGTAAATGTTACCAGCTGCTGTGATCGTGAAAGAAATGACCGATTTCATAGAATTAAGTGAAATGAAATGCAGGTAAGAATGCCAGAAACAACAGTAAGTTTGACAATTGGGAACAATCCTGTGTCACTGCACTGTCCAAACTTCTCGATTCCTTCTCTAAGTCCTTCTGATTATCCAACTCCGTCTCCTAAACCTATACCCTCTAGTTTTGCACTCCTCTCCCCTGGGAAAAAGACCTTGGTGATTCACCCTATCCATACCCCTCATGATTTTATTAACCTCTATAAGGTCACCCCTCAGCCTCCAATACTCCAGGAAAAATAGCCTCATCCTATTCAACTTCCCCCTACAGCTCAAACCTTCCAACCCTGGCAACATCCTCGTAAATCTTTCCTGAAACTTTGAGTTTAACAACATCTTTCCTACTACAGGGAGACCAGAATTGCACACAGCATTCCAAAAGGTCTAACCAATGTCCTGTATAGCCGCAACATGACTTTCTAACTCTCATACTCAACACGCTGAACAATAAAGGCAAGCACACCAAAAGCCTACTTCACTACCCTGTCTACCTGCGACTTCACTTTCAAGGAACAATGAACCTTCACCCCAAGGTCTCTTTATTTGACAACACTTCCCATTAAGTGTATTGGTCCTTTCCTGATTTGCCATACCAAAATACAAACCACATACTTATCTGAATTAAACTCCATTTGCCACTCCTTGGCACATTGGCCCATATGATGACTATTCCATTGTACTCTGACATAACCATCTGTCCTGTCCACTACACCACCAATTTTGGTGTGATTTGATTTTGATTATTATTTTATTGGCATGTGCATTTTACATAAAAAATACAATAAAAAAGTGAAAACATTTCATTTGTCACAATGACACAGCACTACTTTGAATAATTTAAGAATAAGAAAAAATGGAAAGATATGGCTGAAGATGAGCCGGCTAAACACGGTAATCAATGCCTATGCCATCATCCTCCAGTTCTTCCTCTTATGTAATGTGAACTGTTTTTAAAGTATCAATATTTATTTCCCGGAGTTCTCAAGCCCCCATTTCTTTTCAACAGTAAAAATTGATGTGAAATATTCAGTTACCATCTCTCCCACCTCCTGAGGTTCAACACAAAGACAACATTGTTGATCTTTAAAGGGTCCTACTCTCGCGCTCTCTCTCTCTCATTGCTCTCCTGCTCTTGAAGTGTTTATAGAATCTTTTTTGGGTTATCTTAAATCTTACTTGCCAAAGCTATCTAATTTTCCATTTTTGCCTTTCTGATTTCCTTTTTAAGCATGTTTCTACCCTCTTTATACCCTTCCAGCAACAGGACCATATGCTTCTGAATTCTCATTATCACACTTTTAAAGACTCCCACTTGTCAGTCATATTTTTACCTGTAAACGGTCTGCTCAAATCAACTTTTGAAAGTTATTGCATCATTCCCTTAAAATTTGCCTTATTCCAATTAAGAGCTTTAACTTTTTTGGAAGATTTATCCTTTTCCATAGCTATTTTAAAACTAACAGCATTACAATCACTAGTTCCAGTCACTTGCTCTGCCTTATTTTGCAAAAGATATTCAAGTTTTGCTCATTCTCTCCAGGAACATTTATATATTGATAAAGAAAATTTTCTTGAACACATTTAACAAATTCTTCACCAACCAAAACTTTAACACTATGACAGTCCCTCAGAAATATCTATTCTAATTGCAGTAGTAATGTATTCCTTAATTAAATATGCCATTCCCTCTCCTCTCTTACTATCCCTCCTATAACACATAAAGCCTGAAATGTTGAGCTGCCTCTCTTGTCAATTCCTCAGCCAAGCTCCTGTAGTAGCTTTGACATCCCAAACCCACATTCCCATACATGCGCTGAGTTTATCAGCCTTACCTGAAAGTTAAATCATTCTCTGACCGCTCATGTCTGTCTTTTCGAATTAACTTGCTCTTTTCTGATTCAGAACCATCCTCATATTTCTGTCTATGCACTTTACTTAGAAGCTCCCACCTCACCACTCGAAAAATGTTGGCAGGATCCGAAAGTAGAACTAGCAAATCTCCCCAGTCGGATATTGGTCCCTTTCCAGTTCAGGTGAAACCCATCCTTTTTGAACAGATCTTTTATGTCCCAGAAGAGATCCCAACGATCCAAGAAACTGAATCCCTGCACATTGCACCACCTTTTCAGCCATTGATTTATCAATCCTATCCTTCCCTCAAGCGAAACCCCAAAAACGCAGAAATGATGTGCCGTCCACATTTCGGAAATAAGCCCTTCATCAGGAATGTGACTTGTTTTCAATGGATTCCAGTATCTGCAGTAATCTGCTCCTACATTTTCCCCTGTATCAGCTTTTATTTCTCCCTGCCTCACAATTATCCATCCCCTTTATCTGCGTCTCTTCTCTCTCTTTCTGGGTTCCATCTCCACCTATTGCAGGAGTGAGAGCCACTAACTGCACTTTTTTCCCGAGCTACTTTCAGGACTGATGAAGGGTCACTGAATCTGAAACGTTACCTTTGTTTTAACTCCACAGAAGCTGCCAAACCTGCCGAGTTTCTCCAGCGAATTCTCTTTTCATCCACATTCACTTCCAGGTGACGTTCCCAACGCGGGACCGCACTTCTATTGGCTATAAGCACGAGATTGACAGATGTTCTGATCAATCAGAGATGGATGAGAGTAAAGGCCCGCCCCGAGGGCTCACGCGGGGTCTCGAGGCGTGGCCGTTTAACCGACTCTGCGCGAGCTCGCGGACTGGGGCCTCGCGCTGGAGAGAAATAAGAGTTTATTTTTAAGTCTTTCCAGTGAAGGTGAGAAAACATCTATGATACTAATCAGTAAACTGTTAATGTGCGGATACACTGAGGAGGAAAGTTTTTCTATCCAATTACCTGTCCAAATGATGTTGGCACTCGGGGTTAACAGGACACCAGATCAGGATGAGATACATCCAAGGATTCTGATTGAAGTGAGAGGGGCACTGGACACAACATTACAGTCTCCTCTGGACTGAGAGGAGGTGTCAGGAGACTGGAGGGTTATCAACATTATGACCTTGTTCTGTGAAGACTTGTAAGTTAATCCTGGAATTGACAGCCTTGTCAGTTTAACACTGGTGTTGGGAGAGCTTCTGGAAACAACTATTGTGATAAAACTGATAATCACGTGTGTGGGATATTGGTAAAGTAGTGTTACTTCTGCAAGCTTAATTGCTTATGCAAGGTGAATGAACTAACCTACGCCAGTGTATAATGGTTTCAGCAAAGAGCTGAGTAAGCTAAAATGTGCATACAAGAATGGAACGTGCCTGCAAACACTGGAAGAGGTTACAGACAAATAGATAAGTTGAAAATGAACATCAAGATATTCTAAGCTCAGCAAACTTCCCTCATGTCAGCACTGAGGCAAGCCAAGTCACTGATAGGGGGGAGGGTCACCCGGCTTGGAGTAGGGGAGAAGTAAACAAGGGCAGAGCACAGCTGGGCAGGGGCAGAACACAATAAGGAATATTGATAGGTTTGAAGGCCAATGAGGTAAACGGGGAAGTACTGAGAATTAAACTGTATAAATTGTGGAGTAATTTTTGGATTGGGGTGGCTATCTGCTAGTTACCCCTTCTTGCAAGAATGTTTCAATAAAATTTGCTGCTTCAGAATTTGACTCGGACTGAAATTTATTATATTGTGAGCTCTGTTTCTCACACATCAAAAAAGGTGGGTTGGTTAAAAAATGTCAAGGTGAAATTGTGTAAAACTATCTTGCTGAAGTTTTCTGATGACTTAACAGAAAGGGTCAATGAGGGCAATGTTATTGATGTGATTAACATGGATTTCCAGAAGATAGCATACAACAAATTGTGCGGAAGATTATAAGTCATGATACAAGTGGCACGGGCAACATGGATACAACATTAACTGAGTGAAAGGAAAGAGAGAGTCAATGGTCAGTGGATATTTTTCTGGCTGGAGGAAGATTTGGAGTGGAGTTCCCAACGGGTCAACATTGGGACCGGCATGTTCCAGTAAGGAGAAAGGATAAGGATAGCAAGGTAAGGGAATCTTGGATAAAGAAGGAGGTTGTGAGTTAACTCAAAAAGAAAAAAAGCAAATGGAAGGTTTAGGAAGCTAAAATTGGACAAGGACTGTAAAGAATATAAAGAAAGCAGGAAATAATTCAAGCAGGGAATTAGTAGAGCAAGAAGGGACCATGAAATTGACAAATAGGTTTAAAGAGAATTCCAAGGCATTCTAGGCATACATTAAAAATAAAAACAAGAGGATAATGAGGAGAAGGTAGGACCTTGGAGGCTTGGAGGCTTGCGAAATCCTAAATGAATACTTTGTGTCAGTATTGACCCAGAAGAAGGATTTAGAGGATAGTGAGATTAGTGTGGAGCATACTAATATGCAAGGGCATTTTGAGATCAAGAAAGTAGTGGTATTGGGTTTTTTGAAGAGCATTAAGGTTGATAAGTCGCAAGGGCTTGATGCTATCTACGCCAGGTTTTTGAGTGAGGCAACAGAGGCGATTACTGGGACC
Organism: Chiloscyllium plagiosum; assembly: GCF_037043375.1. Taxonomy (NCBI): domain Eukaryota; kingdom Metazoa; phylum Chordata; class Chondrichthyes; order Orectolobiformes; family Hemiscylliidae; genus Chiloscyllium; species Chiloscyllium plagiosum. The sequence goes on from NW_028270167.1 coordinate 55,191,409, forward strand.
TTGACCAAGACATTTGTATCTTCACTAGCCACTGGAGAGGTACTGGAGGACTGGCAAGCAGCTAATGTTGTTCCTCTGTTCAAGACTGCAATTAGGGATAATCCAGGAAGTTATAAACTGGTGAGACTTTCATCAGTCGTTGGGAAGCTATTGACAGAATTCTCCAGGATCGGATTTAAGCACATTTAGAAAAGCACTGCCTAATTAGGGGCAGTGAGCATGGCTTTGTGTAGGGCAGGTTGTGTCGTACTAACTTGGTTGAATTGTTGGAGGTGATCGATGAGGATAGAGCGGGTGGATATTGTTTCCATGGATTTTAGTAAGGTTTTTGACAAGGTCCCTCATGGTAGGCTCATCCAGAAGAGTATAATGCATGGGATCCACAGTAACTTGGCCACATGGATTCAGAATTGGTTTGCCCATAGAAGGCAGAGAGTAGTTGTGGAAGGGTTTTTTCTGGCTGGAGAATGGTGACTAGTGGTGTTCCGCAGGGAATCATACTGGGACCTCAGCCTTTTAACAGATATAAATGACTTGGATGAAGTTGTAGATGGGTGGGTTAGTAAGTTTGTAGATGATGCAAAGATCTGTAGAGTTGTGGATATTGTAGAAGGTTGTGAGAGGATGCAGCGGCATATAGATCAGTTGCAGATATGGGCGGAGAAATGTCAGATGGCATTTAATCTATCTAAGTGTGAGGTGCTACTTTTTAGGAGATCAAATGTTCAGGAAAAGTATACAGTTAAGGGCAGAACCCTGAACATATCGATGTACAGCGGGATATTAGGGTTCAAGTTTGTAGCTCCCTGAAAGTGGCCACGCATGTAGATAGGGTGTTAAGAAGGTGTGTGTCGTACTTTCAGTATTGGTCAGGACATTGAGTCCAAGAGTCAGGATGTCATGTTGCAGCTTTATATTATGTTGGTTAAGCATACTTAGAATATTGCATTCGTTTCAAAGTTAAAAATCACACAACACCAGGTAATGGTCCAACAGGTTTATTTAGAAGCACTCGCCTTCGCAGCGCTTTCGATGGTCGTGGAATATAAGATCGTAAGACACAGAATTTACAGCAAAAGTTTACAGTGCGATGTAACTGAAATGATATATTGAAAAAGACCTGTGTCTTATAATCCACAACCACCTGATGAAGGAGCAGCACTCCAAAAGCTAGTGCTTCCAAATAAACCTGTTCGACTATAACCTGGTGTTGTCTGATTTTTAACTTTCTCTTCCATCATTGTATAATTTACTCTAGAAATAGACTTGCCTTACCTATGAGATAGTATGCTTTCTCGCATGACTCATGAACTGCCTTATCTGGACACTGTCGCTAATCAGCATTTGAATATAGAGTATTGACCCAAGTCCTGGGAACAATGCACCATTAATACCCACCCTTGGCAAGGTCTCAACTCTGCTGCATGCAAGTGTAAGTCGGCCATCTAGTGGCTAATTGTGGTACTGAGTCTAGTTAAGCAAATTGTCGTTGGGCCATTTATAAATCCCCGCTGAACTGGAGCTTTTCGACGCAGTCACAATCCATTTGTTTTATGGACTGGCTGCTACCCATGACATATTATGAGATGTAATAAGCTTGGTCAATTCCCAAGGTCTGCATCTGAGATTTTCTTCAACACTGTCCGATGAAGGAAAGCATACCTTCACCTTCTTGATCACTCGGTGGACCTGCATTGCCACTTTCAGGGCCTGAACACTCTGTATGTCAATGTTACCAAGGGCATTTCCATTTACCGTGTAGTTCGCTCTCGAATTGGATCTTCCAAAATGCATCATCTCACATTTGCCCGGATTGAACTACATCTGCCATTTCTCTGCCCAACTCTCCAATCTATTTATATTCTGCTGCATTCTCTGACAGTCCCCTTCATCATCTGCTAACCCACCAATCTCCGTGTCATCCGCAAATCAGACCACCTGTACATCACTCCAGATCATTGATGTATATGATAAACAACAGTGGTCTCAACACGGATCCCTGTGGAACACCACTGGTCACAGTTCTCCATTTTGAGGAACTCCCTTCATTGCTACTCTCTGTGTCCTGTTGCCCAGCCAGCTCCATCCATCTAGCTAATACACTCTGGAGCCCCCCAGCAACTTCACTTTCTCCATCAGCCTACCATGGGGAACCTTATCAAATGGGAAAAAGTGAGGACTGCAGATGCTGGAGATCAGAGTTGAAAATGTGTTGCTGGAAAAGCGCAGCCGGTCAGGCAGCATCCAAAGAGTGGGAGAATCGACGTTTCGGGCATGAGCCCGAAGATTCCTGAAGAAGGGCTCCTGCTCCTTGGATGCTGCCTGACCTGCTGCGCTTTTCCAGCAACACATTTTTAGCATTTTTACATCATCCTCAGCTGCAAAATGCAGTCCAATTACTGAGCATGGGGAGAAGGCAGAAAGGTTTCATATTTAGTATGATTTTTATTGCTTTTGTAGGATGTTTCAGACAAGCTGACCAACCAATTTAGTTTTAAAACCTGTTGTGGCTTATGAAAAGTTGTCGGAGTTGTAAGATGTTTACCTGTTTTAAGGACATTCCCAGAACAGCTCCAATTATCATGCTCTGCTCCCAAGGCAAAACGTTTATTTCCCTCTACAGGAACTAAATAGTGCATCTACAGACCGAGTTATAACATAGATTAGACAATCAATCCAAAATTGCACCTCATAAATCCATAATTTGAAGGTCTCTTATGGTAAAATCCGTGTGTCTTGTCAAGGAGGCCTGGGATCAAATCCCACCTGCTCCAGAGCTGTGCAATAACTTTGAACATAGAACATACCTACAAACAATGCACCTGAAATTTGTGTTGAGAGGTTATGGATACGTGATTTTCCAGCAATCTTGTTTTTAACTTACAGTTTAGCAACAGGGCCAACACTAGCAAGGCTTGTCATTCACTTCCATTGAGACAGTGCTGGTGAGTTGCCAACTTGAACAACTGGTCTATCTGGTGAAGGTGCATCTGTACTGATGTTAGGCAGGGACTTCCATGACTTTGATTCAGTGACAATGCAGGAATACCAGTCTAGTTCCAAATTAAGGTAGGACACGAATGTGAATGCACCTGTCAACTTTGTCTTTTTCAATGATGGAGATTCCAGAATTGGAAGCAACAGCTTGACAAGTGGCTCCAGGATACAGTAAGGACAGGAGCTGCACATGGTGCTGAACATTGGACGGTCACCAGTAAATATTCTCGCCTCTGACATTATGAAGGAGCAAATAGATGCAAAGATTACAATAAAGCAAAAGATTTTCTCCCGATTTTGAAAAATCATTAGTTAAGTCCCAGTCAGAGAACTCTGCTCAACACTGGGTAACATAATATAGGACGAATGGCAACGCACAAAAAGGGGATTCACTGAAATGGTATTGAGGATAAAGGATGATAGCAAGAATAGTTGGAACCAAGAGAAGCTAGGAATATTCTTCTTACAGCAGAGTAGGTGAAGGGATGATTTGATAGAAGCTATTTATAGAAAAAGAAACAGGCTCCACTGACAGCAGGATGAATGGCCAGTGGATGTATTTGATGGAGGAATGATAGTTGATCAAAGGTGGTTTGGTTCCACATGGGACTTCCCTCCAAGTGTCCCTCTTCTCCATCTCCATTTACCTTTTCCCCAGGCAGAATTCAGCCCCATTCCCTATTCTTCCCCCCATTCACCAATCCTTCCATTTCCCCTGCTCCCTATAGTTCCTTGACCTCCACATCTCCCCCCCAGTCTCCCTCAAGCCCTCCAACTTCCCTTTTGCTCCACCCTCAGTGAATGGAAGTTGGTTTCTCTTGCTCTGTTACTGCATGGATAGAGCGTGTAAAAGCAGATAAGTTAGGAATACCTTATGCTTACCTATGCAGGGGCTATTCCTGAAGAAGGGCTAATGCCCGAAATGTCGATACTCCTGTTCCCTAGATGCTGCCTGACCTGCTGCGCTTCTCCAGCAACACATTTCCATCTCTGATCTCCAGCATCTGCAGACCTCATTTTCTCTATCACCAATCCGGCCAACCAAGGTGTTGGTTAGGCCTCCAGTGGAGGTGGCACAGGCCACATTCCCAAAACTGTCTAATGCAATAGCACATGGTCACTATTTTAGCTAAAAATGAAGCTTAAGAAATTGGAAATCATATATAAAGTATCAGTGCACAGCCCTTCAGTATTAAACTACTTTAACCAATTAAGCACAGCAACTTGGTTAAAATGACCTCTACTTGTCCACTTGAACTGAAGCAAGTGTTAACGCTCCAATAATGACATAATATTGTTCGCAGATAGTCAAACTTCAGGACATGAAGTTAGTGCATGGTGTACTGAAGTTATGCTCACGTTTCTGCACAGCCTTAGTCACAAAGATAAAATCTTTTATGAGTGACGGCAGAAATTGAACTCCCCCTCCCACTCTGACAAGGTCATGCAGGTCCTGGGCCTCCTCCACCGCCACTCCCTCACCCCCAACGCCTGGAGGAAGAATGCCTCATCTTCCGTCTCGGAACACTTCAATCCCAGGGCATCAATGTGGGCTTCACCATTTCCTCATTTCCCCTCCCCCCACCTTACCCCAGTTCCAACCTTCCAGCTCAGCACCTTCCTCATGCCCTGTCCCACCTGCCAATCTTCCTTCCTGCCTATCCACTCCACCCTCCTCTCTGACCTATTGCACACTTAGCTACCTTCTCCCCATCCCCACACCCCTCCCATTTATCTCTCCACCTCGGAGGCTCCCAGCCTCATTCCTAATGAAGGGCTCCTACCCGAAACATCGATTTTCCTGCTCTTCGGATGCTGCCTGACCTGCTGTCCTTTTCCAGCACCTCTCTAATCTTGACTCTGATCTCCAGCATCTGCAGTCCTCACTTTCACCTAAAACTTTAACATAGTAGAAGGAAACTGCTGGTTACTGCAAGTATAAGTGATTAACTCTGATATCACATGCCCGGTGACCGTGTTCTGAGGATCTGTGTACAATGTGATAAACACTATTGCGAATGTGACTATTTTAGGCAAATGGAGGGTGAATGAATAACATCCAAGTGTAAAAGTAGCTCTGGCCATAACCCAGGACCGTGCTTCTTTCTACATTTTGGCTCAGATTCTGCAGATATGGGAATTCAGAAAATCATGCTCAACTCCAGCTCCACATCTAACACCATAGTAAAACAGGGAAGGTAACCGGCAACTTGATTCAAACAAGTACCATATTGTAAGAAATGCTAATTATATCAAATGAGCCCACACTAAAACCCCATAACCATAATGATACTGAGGTCAATAAAAATCATTGTACAGGATTCTGTACAAGGTATAGTTTAATGAACAAAATAAGATAGAATTAAATACACTTCCATTTGCGAATCCACTGGGGTGAAAATGCTTGGAGGTTTCGCTGCCATCAATCCCCTAAACGTTCTGTAATTAAAGCCTCCATTGGGACTTCGGGAAACCCCAGTGTTTCAGCAAATCGCAATGTTCCTTGGTCACTCAGCATCACATGATTGGTCTGGAACAGCAGCAGCTTCCAATCAGCATTTAATTACACAAATCACAACATATCACCAACAAAAACAGAATTTGCTGGAAGACTTTAGCAAGTCTTGCAGTGGCTGTGGAGAGAAATCAAGATTTAACATTTTGGGTCCAGTGACTCTTCCACAGAGCTGCTAGTCACTAGGAAAGCGTTGTTTTTTTATGCAGAAGATAGAGTGGGTTGGGGTTGGGGGTGGGGGAGGGGAGGAGTAAAGTGGAGATGGAGCCCAGAGAGAGAGATAAACCGTTGGGCAGACGGAGAAGTGGAGCAGCATGGGAAATCAAATAGCTAATAGGGGGATAAATTAATGGCTAATAATGGGTTGGTATGTAATAGCAGACCATGCAAGGACAAGGCTTGGGGTTGGGACAAGGAATGGGAGAAGGTGTTTCAAGTTCTAAAATTGTTGAACTCAGAGTCTAGAAGTCTCTAGAGCTCTCAAATAGAAAATGAGGCACTATTCTGGAACAATGCAGCAAGCCTGACACAGTGATGTAGGCCAGAGAGCAAGATGGGATGCTGAAGTTTCAAGCAACTGGAAGCTCAGGGACATTTTTTTACACACAGAACATGGATGTTCTGCAAAGCAGTCACCCAGTCTATGCTTTGTTTCCCCAGTTTAGTAGAGACCACATTTTGAGCAGGAATTGCAGTAAACTAAATCGAGTGAAGTATAGATTAAGCATGACTTCATCTAGAAGGTGTGTTTAGCCGCTGAGATATTGATGAGGGAGGAAGTAAATGGGCAGATATTCCACCTTATGGGGTTGCAGAATGAAGGAGGAGTGCACCAGAGTCTCCCAGAGAGAATGGTCCTTGCAGAAGGCTGACACGGGAGGAGAGGAGAGGAGATGGGAGGACATATTTGTTGATGACATTTGGAGGTGGCAGAAATGGGGCTTATGGAGTGTAGAGAGACCTAACTCAGTTCTTCTTTTCTTCCCTTGTCCACATACCCCACAAAGAGACAACATAACTGGGCTCTACGTGGGTATCTATGGCCACCTCTCTGACCTGAAGAAGGTGAGTGCCATTAAGAGAAGCTGTTCAGGTGAGGATAGGCTCAGCCAGGTGGAGGAGGGTGGTGGTGGGTAGGGCCCATCAGGCCATTTTTCCAGGAAGAAGCAGAGAGCCCTGAGACCACCCTGATGGGGATGGATGGGGAAAGGATTGCTTGTCCACAGTAAAGGGGAGGTGGCTAGAGCCTGCAAACTGAAAATTCTGAAACTGACGTAAAGTATTAGAGAAATTATAGATGAAAGTGGGAAGGGACTGGTCAATGGAAGAAAACCAGATGTGAGTTAGGTATCTCTACACTGCATAAGCCCCATTTCTGCCACCTCCAAACACCATCAACAAACTGTTCTAGTAACTGTTTGTGTGGAGTTTGCACGTTCTCCTTGTGTCTGTGTGGGTTTCTTCAGGATGCTCCAGTTTCCTCCCACATTCCAAAGACGTGCAGGTTCGGTGAACTGGCCAAGCCTCCCATGAGAGGAAACATCCTCCCTGCATTTTCCCTGTCAAAGCCTATGTTTCAATGAGATCACGGCTCATTCTTCTGAATCCCAGTGAGTACAGTCCCAAACAGTTTAATGTTTGTTCATAAGACAATCCATCCATTCTCGGGACCATCCAAGTGAATCTCCACTGAACTGCCTGCAATGGAATGATGCCTTTCCTTAAATAAAGGGACTGAAACTGTTCACAGTACTCCAGATGTAGTCTCACCAGCACCTTGTACAGTTACAGGAAGACTTCCCTACTCTTATACTCCAACCTCCTTGAAATAAGGGCCAACAATCACAATTGCCTTTTTTTTCCAGAATCCCTACAATGTGGAAACAGACCCTTCGGCCCAACAAGTCCACACTGAGCCTCTGAAGAGTAACCCATCCAGACCCATTCCCCTACCCTACTACTCTACATTTACCCCAATCTAATGCACCTAACTTGCACAGCCCTGAACACTATGAGCCATTGGTTTAGCTCAGTTGGCAGGGCAGCTGGCTTGTAATACTAATAGCGGAGGTTCAAATGGCACATTGGCTGAGGTTACCAAGAAGGACTCTCCTTCTCAACCTTTCCCTTTGTCTGAGATGTCGTGATCTTCAGGTTAAACCACCACCAGTGACCTCTGTCTAATGAGAAATCAGGACTATGGTCACTTTGCCTTTTCTGTTCTGTATGATTTGAAATGGACTTTAATGGAGTGTATTGCACATATTATTTCATAAAATGCTGCATACTTTTGCAACAAAAAAAAATCCTTGATTCACATAAATTATCCAATTGTATTACTTAACAATTCAGTATTCTACCTCATCAGTGTTCTGATGTGGATAGCTGCCAGAATTTGTTAACCCAAACTGTACACAAAATCTTTGAAAATGCTGCAACCTGAATGTCCCTGTGGAGATTTCCAGAGAATATAGATAATTGGCTTCATTGACTCCAAGTTTAATTCAGTCGGGTTGTTCGAGGCAGAGTAATGCAGTCAGAAAATGCATGGAATTATTCGCAATGTTAGCAAAATATATGACATGATCCTGGCCATCATTGGTATTCCGGGTAAGTGGGTTTGTACAGAAACTGTGTAAATATGCTGGTTTTACTGTGGGACTGATACTGCTGACCGTCTTTCTGCAGATACCAGGTCACTTTTTATCATATATTTTCAAACTGGTCGGTTGGTCTCAATTAACTCTGGAGTTTTGATTTACTGCCTCGGATACAAGTGAGGTTCTGATTGTAGTTGGCATGACTGTTTAGTACAGTGATATCTAAACCAGCGATGCCTGCAAAAGAAAAATTGATATTATCAAATCAGAAACAGAAATTGCTGGAGAAACTCTGCAGGTCTGGGAGCATCTGTGGAGAGAAAACAAAGTCAACGTTTTGAGCCTGGTGACCCTTCTACAGAATTAAATCTGTTCCAAAAGCTTTGGTTTTGTTTCTATTTGCTTCATTGTCCCAGCTCATCTTGCTCTTCTGCTCCCACCCCTACCCAAATGTGGAATCCAGAGCAAACTGAGGTCCAGTTGCATTTGGTCCACTTTGGTAACTGAGGTCACTGCTCATGATATGATTCTTTAGCAATGTGTTTAAACTTTGGTCAGAAGACAACTCTTCCATACAGGGCTTCATCCTCGTATTTGGACCTTCTGTTACTCAACTGCAAGAGGCCACTCAAGTCATCATCCAGAGGTGTGATGGGAAATGGGGTAACATGGTGGAATGTGGAGTGGAATTCTGGTCCAGGTAATGTCTAAAATTAGGAATATCTGACCAAACTTAGATTGACCAAATCCCAGTACGATCTGAAGATACAACCGGAATGGGTTCCGATCTTCAACATTGTGCAGCTTTAGCTTCTCGTGACTCTAAAATAGGTGAGCTCAGTCAAAGAAAACCATTCCCATTTTTCCAGCCTGATAAGAAGTGTGCTTACATTTTCACTGATTCTGGGTTTACCTCCTTTCAGCTTCCTGAATTCCCACACCAGGCTGGGAAATGCTCAAACTGCAAAGTCAGTTAAATCAAGGTTCAAAAATCTCATTGAAACTTACAAAGATGTCAATCAGCTTTGAGGAAGTGGACTAAAGTTTATCCCATAAACTCTCTGTGTATTAAACCTTGGAATAGGTATGTCTGAGATTAAATGAGATCGCAGTTGTGATGTTTAACCATTTGCTTAATTCAAAGTCCATGTCTTTTTGTATCAAAATACAGATATGATAACCTGGACTGGACTCGGACAGTATGTTTGCTTCAAACTATTTTAGTCTATTTTCTTTTCTCTCCCTAGCAACAGTTAATTTAGTGGCACTTAATATTTTGTCTCTGGAAAGTGTGGCCTGTCTTCCTGCACCTCTTGCTACCTGGTGGCTATGGCAGCATCTGATCTGATGGTTGTTATCACTGAGGTCATACTGAGGCAGATCAATGTTTATTATTTCCCTTTATCTTTTTTAGATAAAACTCCTGTGTGAAGCATAACCTATGTCCTGTCAATAACAGCCACTTCTTGCTCTGTTTGGTTCATTGCCACTTTCAGCTTTGATCGTTTTGTCACTATCTGCTTCCAGAAAATGAAAAACTAAATATTGCACAAAGAGAAATGCTGTTGTAGTTCTAACAACAACCTACCGTGGTTTTGTATTTCAAAGCCGAGCTATTATAGTGAATCCCAGCTGGGTGGGATTTAAATGGTTCCTTACAGTTCTTAATCCATTGTTGCCATTTGATCTAATTCTGCTGCTCAATGCTCTGACAGTCAGACACATTATAGTAGCCAGTTGAGTCCGTAAGGGACTGAGGGGTCAGAACAAAGAAGAGAATCACAGTGATCCAGAGATGGAGAGCATAAGGAGGTCTATAATTTTACTCTCTACCATTTCTGGCAGCTTTGTTATTTTGTGATCCACATATGTGATAAATTTCATTTACAATACTATTCCTCGAACTGATCCCATCGATGGAAATCATTCTTTACACGTATATGAACAAGTCGGAGTTATTTTGGTGAATTGAAGTGGTTGCACAAATGCATTTATTTGTGGGGCAACATAGTCCAAATTCAGGCACCAGATCAAGAAAGCAGTGAAATGTTCTTTTACATAAATCAGCATTGTAATGAACAAATAGAACAGCATAGAGTGTCCAAATACAGATCCTAGTGTTTCCAAAGCATGGAAAGTTTATTAATATCTTAACTTGACATTTGCATATCTCTAGTGGCTGATTTTGTGGGTGGATGAATGAGATGCTGCTGGGAACGGTGTGTAGGGGGATGCAGGCAGTGTTGTAGATGGTAAAATAATTGTGATTCTGAAAAAACTGCATAGAGCTGGTATCCCATTATCAGGTCACCTTTTATCTACATGTGCACAGTACACTGGCTGTGGGTAGCCAGCTCAGAATCAGTCCCTGAAGTGAGGAGACTGAATTTCCTATTTTTTTTTCTTTTCTCTTAAACTATTTCAGATGGTGGTAATTCTGTGTGAAATTGTGCTCTGTTATTATCCTTATGCAGCCTGTTTTGGAAGTCAATTGCTCATTCATTCTCTTTGCCCAATCTGTCTAAATCATAGAATCCCTACAATGCAGAAGGTGGTGATTTGGACCATTGGGTCTGCCCTCACCCTTCAGACAGCATCCCACCTAAACTCAGTGCATCACCTTAACACTGTAACCCCAATTTACCATGGTCAATTCACCTAGCATTATACACCCCTGGACACTACTGCATAGTGAATCCACCTAACCGCTACACCTTTGGACTGAAGGAGGAAACCCATATGGACACAAGGAGAACATGCAAACTCTACACAGACATGGGGTGGAATTGAACCCAGGTCCCTGACACTGTGAAGCAGTGACGCTAATCACTGAGCCATCATTCCAACTTTCCCACAGATGGAAGAAACTGGAACCAAATCAATGAAAACAGAGTAGTTGTGGCTATATCTTCACCCCAATATTGTATAATGTTGCAGAACCATTGGCATTACCTCAGTGTCCCTTAGCTTGTTGTCAAGGAAGAGCTGAATCTCATGGTCATTTGTACAATTAACAGACTTGTATAACAGATCTGTGTAATCACTGGATGGCCGTCTGTGAAAAGGATTGATGTTTACCCTCAGAAACTCAATCAAAAAGTAAAACTTGCTGACTTTACAGGTTCATGTCAGTCTCATTCATACCTTGTGTTGATCCCGTGGGAATTGTGTGAAATAATTGCTGGAATAGGGAAGGATCCAGCAATTCCTTTCCCTCCAGCTCAGTCTGAACAGCATCAAGAAGCTGTGACTCTGGGACTGGAACAGATCTGCAGCAATTTCGGCTGGTTCTAACAAGTCAGTCTGACAGAGAGAGAGAGGTTTGTGTGTGGATGTGGGGATGGCACGGGCTGGGTCCTGGTCACTGGATATCCCACACTTAGTCTAGGTTCAACCCTCCCTGTTCCACTAAGCTGCCATCACCTGACTGGTCGCACTGTATACTGCAAAGGTTGTGCATCCTGACAACATCAGTCTCTAAAAATTGTCACATGCCTAATAAAGGTGTGCCAGTACAGCTACAGTGCTGGCGTGGAATACAATGTCTACAGTATGAGATAACTGATGTATGGACAGTCCACAGTGTGCAACGTATATACTGTCTACAGTAATACAATATCTATAGTAATGCAACATCTATAATATTTGATAACTAATATACGGACACTCTGTAGTGTGCAAAGTGTGAACTTCCAACAGTGATTGCTGTCTACAGTGTGTGACAATGACATGTAGACAGTTAGCAGAGTGCACGTTTGTATTGTCTACAGTAATACATAGTCAACAGTGTGGGAGACTGATATTTGAATATTTAGCTGAGTGCAGCCTGAATTGAACGCATGGGTGCACAATGAGATGCTGGGTCCTTTCCAGTCTTTACCATTGGACGATGCACCATTTGTTGAACTCTAAGACTGAATGGAACCTTGTGGAGATCTGTGTTAGAGGCAAATATTTAACAGACAAATCGACAAAATTGCCGTTGGACATTGACAAGTTGACCCTGTTTTAAAAAATTCTCAAGGTCAGGTTCGTAGGAGAGTAGTCTGACACAGAACAAACGACCAAGAGGCGAGTCTGCTAGAATATGGGCATTTTATTCCCCGCAGCGTCGCCAGAACGGGTCTGGCTTATACTCACTCTACATGTTACCAAAACTGGGAGCCGTCAGTTCTCGTAGAGCGGTTGCCAACAACCCACGCTCGGCGGTTAAATGTAACCCCGGAGCAGACTCACCGAACTGGAGACCTTTCCGGCTGATATACTCTTTTCCAGATATAAACATTCATGTGAACAGCAGAAAAACACATTCCATTCTGGTTACATACAGATAATAACAGCAGAGCAAGGCTAAAAAACACATTCCATTCTGGTTAGATTCACACATGTATTGGGACATAATTTTTAACCGTTTCACCACATTCCACTGCTTGGAATTTTACACCACATTCCACTGCTTGGCCCAATACATGTGTTACATTATGATTCACACATGTATTGGGACATAATTTTACACCACAGACCCGACCCTGCAACCCGACATGAGATAGGGACCAGAGATGGTCAAAGTGAAATCACAGTGAATGCAGTCGGAGCATCAAAGAATGGCCTTTTAGGGACTGGGAGGGATATTACTTAATTAATCTTCCCTTACAAATATGATTTCTTTCAGAGTTTTGTTAGCGGGATCTCTGCAAGTGTCGGGGTCTCCAGTGTATTTGATGAGAGTGGGACAGGCACACGTTGTGCAGATGGTCACTGGTTCCAAACTACGACCTGATACTGACTGATTTTACACACACTGTTGATGCAGACCCTGTCATTCCCACAGGGGAACAGTTACAGCACTGACCAATCTCTGACCCAGTATCTAACACAGACTGTCACTAAAGTCTAACGCTGGGAATAATTACATACTTGAACATATGTTTATTACACAAACAACCATATGTTTATGACAAATTGAGTATAGCTTTATGTACAACTGAAGACAGGTAGTAATAAGAAATAATTAATAACAAACAGGTTTATTGTAAAATTGAACAAATTGCAGAGTATGGAGTACAGGAGTTGGAATGCCTTGTTGCAGGTGTACAAGAGCTCTTTGAAGAAGTAACAAAGAGGATTGATGAGGACAGAGCAGTAGATGTGATCTATATGGACTTCAGTAAGGCTTTGACAAGGTTCCCCATGGGAGACTGATTAGCAAGGTTAGATCTCATGGAATACAGGAAGAACTAGCCATTTGGATACAGAACTGGCTCAAAGGTAGAAGACAGAGAGTGGTGGAGGAGAGTTGTTTTTCAGACTGGAGGCCTGTGACCACTGGAGTGCCACAAGGATCCTCTGCTTTTTGTCATTTACATAAATGATTTGGATGTGAGCATAAGAGGTACAGTTAGTAAGCTTGCAAATGACACCAAAATTGAAGGTGCAGTGGACAGCGAAGAGGGTTACCTCAGATTACAACAGGATCTGGACCAGATGGGCTAATGGGCTGAGAAGTGGCAGATGGAATTTAATTCAGACAAATGCGAGGTGCTACATTTTGGGAAAGCAAATCTTAGCAGGACTTATATACTTAATGGTAAGGTCCCAGGGAGTGTTGCTGAACAAGGAGACCTTGGAGTGCAAGTTCATAGCTCCTTGAAAGTGGAGTCGCAGGTAGATAGGATAGTGAAGAAGGCGTTTGGTATGCTTTCCTATATTGGTCAGAGTATTGAGTATAGGAGTTGGGAGGTCATGTTGCAGCTGTGCAGGATTAGGCCACTGTTGGAATATTGCATGCAATTCTAGTCTCCTTCCTATTGGAAAGATGTTGTGAAACTTGAAAGGGTTAAGAAAAGATTTACAAGGATGTTGCCTGGGTTGGAGGATTTGAGCTATAGGGAGAGACTGAATTGGCTCGGGCTGTTTTCCTTGGAGCGTCGGAGGCTGAGGGGTGACCTTATAGAGGTTTACAAAATTATGAGGGGCATGGATAGGGTAAATAGGCAAAGTCTTTTCCCTGCGGTCGGGAAGTTCAGAACTAGAGGGCATAGGTTTAGGATGAGAGAGGAACGATATAAAAGAGACCTAAGGGGCAACTATTTCACGCAGAGGGTGGTACGTGTATGGAATGAGCTGCCAGAGGAAGTGGTGGAGGATAGTACAATTGCAACGTTTAAGAGGCATTTGGATGGGTATATGAATAGGAAGGGTTTGGAGGGATATGGGCCGGGTGCTGGCAGGTGGGACTAGATTGGGTTGGGATATCTGCTCAGCATGGACGGGTTGGACTGAAGGGTCTGTTTCCATGCTGTACATCTTTATGACTCTATGACATGAGTGAGGTCACATTTGGAATACTGTACGCAGTTCTAGTCGCTCTACTTTCGAAAGTAACTATTAAACTAGAAAGAGGGCAGAAAGGATTTACTAGGATGTTACCTGGACTGGAAGGTTTGAGCTACACGAAGAGATGAGATAGGATGGGACATTTTTCCCTTGAGCGTAGGAGATTCAGGGGTGACCTTATACAGAACTATAAAATCATGAGAGGCGTAGATAAGGTAGGTAGCCAGCAGCTTTTCCCCAAGGGAGTCTAAAACTCTAGGGCATATGTTTAAGGTGAGAGGGGAGAGATACAAAAGGGTATAGAGAGGCAGTTTTCTTCACACTGAGGATGGTGAGTGTCTGGAATGGGCTGCCAGAGGTGGTGGAAGTGAGTGCAATTTCATCATTTAAGAAACATTGTTTTAAAAAATTCTCAAGGTCAGGTTCGTAGGAGAGTAGTCTGACACAGAACAAACGACCAAGAGGCGAGTCTGCTAGAATATGGGCATTTTATTCCCCGCAGCGTCGCCAGAACGGGTCTGGCTTATACTCACTCTACATGTTACCAAAACTGGGAGCCGTCAGTTCTCGTAGAGCGGTTGCCAACAACCCACGCTCGGCGGTTAAACGTAACCCCGGAGCAGACTCACCGAACTGGAGACTTTTCCGGCTGATATACTCTTTTCCAGATATAAACATTCATGTGAACAGCAGAAAAACACATTCCATTCTGGTTACATACAGATAATAACAGCAGAGCAAGGCTAAAAAACACATTCCATTCTGGTTACATACAGATAAGAAGATTCACACGGGACTAAGCAACACCTCCATTCCGGTTAGATTCACACATGTATTGGGACATAATTTTTAACCGTTTCACCACATTCCACTGCTTGGAATTTTACACCACATTCCACTGCTTGGCCCAATACATGTGTTACATTCACACATGTATTGGGACATAATTTTACACCACAAACATTTAGACAGGTGTATGGATGGGTTAGATACGGGGGTACATGGACCAAACACAGGCAAAAGGGACTAGTTTAACGGTGAAAACTGGACAGCATGGGCACGCTGGCCGAAAGGCCTGTTTCTATGACAGCGATCTCTCGGACTCTTTTATAAAAGCTTCACAGTCACAGCTCCATCTCCCTGTGCTCGACGGTGAATATCACCCACATACCAACACACACCAGCTGCTACTGAAAGTTTCTACTGAATACTCGACATCGTTCCCATTCTATTTCAGAATTCCAGGAATTGTTTTTCTTGAGCCAATGTAATATCTCATGTGTTTCACTTGATGGAAGTGAGAGAAATACACCTCTCAGTAATATTAAGTTCAAATAGTTGGTAATTTCTTGATCCTTTGATCACACAAATACTCGGACACCAGCCCTGCATTCTCTCAGTGATCGGAGCTGCTTCTTTCCATCTGAACTGAACTGATTCCTCCATAATCTAAGAAAGAAATTAATGATTAATAACCAACCAATTAATAAAGTTAAAATGACAGAATCATTCATAATTTTCCAATTGAAACACACATTTTGAAATCAAACTGTGAGCAGCTAAACAGTAACAAATCGGTGTAAGTGGTGGGGGAGAGAGAATCTAATGAGCTGCTGCACACACAGACAGTGCTGTAAGAAACTAAGGTGTTGATATTTGGGGAATGATGTAAATTGAGGATGTAGTTGGACTGGGGGAAATCGCATTGGACTTGTAATGCAGTGACCTAGAGTACAAATGCCAGCAACTGGCTGAATTTTATCTCAAATAATTAATCCATCTGGAATTGAAAGTTAGTTTCATAGTCACCATTGCATAACCTAATCAGTGATTGCTGTAAATACACATCTGCTTCACTCATGTCCATCACCAAAGGGAATCTGGGAATCTTACCTGGTCTGGCCCAGAGGTATTTTCAGAAGACATTAAATAGTTCTGACTGATATACAATGTGTGGTTAAAGATGTATGTTTCAGATATTAATATGGAATGAAAATGGGATGGATATCTGGTTTCAACTTTGGCACTAAGGTTTACAACACACGTAATTAACACGGTAATGACTCCTTCCTAACGACTGGTATCAAGACAGATATGGGCAAGGATTTTGATTTTGCTGATTTTTCATCACTTCACACAAATGTTGATTGTACTTTGAACACCACCTCAAAGACGTGCTTCAAATGTCAAGGACGGAGAATAGATTCCGACTGGGGAGCATCAGATTCTCAGTAGCAACACAAGGGACCAAATTCGTTAATTCGTGAGGACATTGTCAACCAGACTAGACCTGAAACTAGCGCAAAGGGAACCAATAAGAGATAACAACTTGTTTCAACTTAATGAAATGGGAATCGCGGAGGCCATGGGACTCAGCAGGAGAAAGAGCATCCACCAGAGGGTGGTAGTGAGAAGTGACTGAGGAAAATTCTGGAAGTTGAATCACTAGAACAGGGAAGGAGATTGCTGAGTATTCAGTGTCAAAGAACAGCTGGATTAACTCCTGGAAAGGGAGGGTGAACAGCAGTGTGTGTGATTCAGGTGGGAACTAACAATCAACAACTTTAAGGCAGAGCAAAGAGTGTCTTTCAGCAAGGTGACGGTCCTCCAGGAGCAGTTGATGTTTGTCTCGTTGTGCGTCCCGGGGAACAGACTGTAGAGCACAGAGTCTTGTGTCATGGAGCTGCTCAGGATGAACCTTGACAAAGGCCACTGCATCTTTCTCCGGACTTCCTTTGCAAAGACAAATTCCAGAAGGAGTTGTGTGACAGTCTCTCTCACCCCCACAACCAGAGAGTAGCATGCTGAGGCGAAGAGAGTCCGGGTGTGAGAGAGGCAGAGAGAGAGAGACAGACAGACAGACAAAGAGAGAGAGACAGAAAAAGAGAAAAAAAAGAGAGAAGAGGATTCAACGACAGGAGCAGGGCTGTCTAGTTGCCTATATGCAGTGCCTTGGTGAGACTATACCTGAAGTCATGTGTATAGTTTTTGTCCCTTATCTAAGGAAGGACATTCATGCATAGAAGGAATACAACAAAGGTTTCCCAGACTGACTCGTGGGATAGCAGGACTGATGAATGAAGAGAGACTGGATCAGTTAGGACTATTTTCACTGTAGGTTAGAATAATATGGGGCACCTTTTAGAAACCTACAAAATTCTAACAGGAAAGGTCATGGTAAACACAGGAAGGATGTTCCCAAGGTCCAGAACAAAGGGTCAATGTCTAAGGATCTGGGGTCGGCTATTTCGAGCTGAGATGAGGATAAATTTCTTCACTCAGGTTGAGGTGAGTCTGTGAAATTCCCTGTCAGAGAGAGTGTTTGTTGACTAAAACACTGAATGGTTGGAAAGAAAAAGTTACATATTGTTCTCAAAAAGAACAGAAATTTCTGGTGAAACTCAGCAGGTTTACACATAGAGAAACAGAGTCAGCTGTGAAGAAGGATCACTGGACTCGAAACATTAACCTTACTTTCTCTCCACAGATGCTGTCAGGCTTGTTGAGTTTCTTCAGCAATTTTGGCTTTTGTTTCAGGTTTCTACTATCTGTATTTCTTTGCTTTAGTATGTCATGTTGTGGTTGTGCAGGCCATTGCTTTGGCCACTTTTGAAATGCTGCATGCAGCTCTGGGCTTCTTGCTATAGGAAGGATGTAGTGAAAGTTGAAATGGTTCAGAAAGGATTTACAAGGATGTTGCTGGGGTTGGAGGGTTTGATCTAGAGGGAGAGGCTGAATAGGCTGGGGCTGTTACCCTTGAAGCGTGGGAGGCTGAGGGGTGACCTTATTGAGGTTTATAAAACAATGAGGGGCATGGGTAGGTCAAATAGACAAGATGTTTTCCCCAGGGTTGGGGGAGACCAAAACTAGGAGCATAGGGTTAAGTTGAGGGGGCAAGATTTAAAAGGGTCCTAAGGGGCAACTTTTTCACACAGAGGGATGGTATGAGATTGGAGTGAGCTGCCAGAGGAAGTGGTGGAAGCTGGTACAATTACAGCATATAAAAGGCATCTGGATGGGTTTATGAATGCAAAGGGTTGAGGGAGATTAGGGCCAAATGCTGTCAAATAGAGTCTGTGATGATGTTGCTCCTTTAACAAGGTTCTGTTGTACTTGGTTTTCTTCCCCCCCCAGAGAGATCGTAAAAGACACAGGTTCGAAAAGGTTTGGGTTTCGAAGGGTTTTAGGGCCAGTTTGATTATAGCTACAGATACTGCCTCCAGCAAAAAGTTTTATTTTTAAAAGAATTTGTGCAATGAAAGGGGAATGGTCACTTCCGCCAGCTCAGCTTTTCTCTGGTTTGATTTGGTTTTTGGACGTCTGGCTATTCACTGAAAGCAGGCAGGTAGTGTTTTGAGGCTGCTGATCCAAGAAACAGTTACGTGAAAGAAGCAGGTTCGTGCTGATCCTCTCTGTCTGACATCTCTCTCCTGTAAGAGCCTGTGTTTGATGCTACCTTTTGCGCCACGAGGTATTTATGGGGATTGTTGCAAGTATAGGGAACAACAGGTAAAGTCTGTTTGGTTTTTGGATAGGTGAGGTTATTCTGCATTCGGTTCTCTTTTGCTTCTATTGCATTGGGTAATCTTGTAAATAAATTTGGTTTTGTTTAAAACGAAGTGGTTTGACCAATGCACCTCTCCTGCAATATCCACTTTACACCTTCTTAAAACAACGAGCAAAGTTAGGGTCTAGGCTACTTTCTTGAACTGTTTTGAGGGGGTCTGGCCTGGTCCATAACAAGTCAGAGACATGTACAGCACAGAAACAGATCCTTCCGTCCAACTCGTCCATGCTGACCAGATATCCGAACCTAATCCAAAAATCATTCAACACCAGGTTATAGTCCAACAGGTTTAATTGGAAGCACTAGCTTTTGGAGCACTGCTCCTTCATCAGGTGGTTGTCCGAAGCAGCGCTCCGAAAGCTAGTGCTTCCAATTAAACCTGTTGGACTATAACCTGGTGTTGAGTGATTTTTAACTTTGTATACCCCAGTCCAACACTGGCAGCTCCACATCCTAACCTAATCTAGTTCCATTTGCCAGCGCTTGTCCCATTTCCTTCCTATTCTTGTACCCACCCAGATGCCTTTTAAACGTCATAATTGTACCAACCTCCACCATTTCTCTGGCAGCTCATTCCATACAAGCACCACCCTCTGCATGAAGAGGTTGCCCCTGAGGTCCCTTTTCAATGTTTCCCCTCTCACCCTAAACCTATGCCCTCTAGTTCTGGACTCCCCCATCCCAGAGAAAGACCTTGTCTATTTACCCTAACCATGGGACTCATTATTTTATAAACCTCTATAAGGTCACCCCTCAACCTCCGACGCTCCAGAGAAAACAGAGTTTATTCAGCCTCTCTGTACAGCTCAAAGCCTCCAACACTGACAATAACTTTGTAAATCTTTTCTGAACCCTTCCAAGTTTCACAACATCCTTCCTCTAGGAGACAGACCAGAATTGCACAGAATATTCCAAAAGTGGCCTAACCAATGTCATGTACAGCTTCAACATGACCTCCCAACTCCTAGACTCAGTCCTCTGACCAATAAAGGAAAGCATACCAAATGCCTTCTTCACTATCCTATCTACCTATGACTCCACTTGCAAGGAACTATGAACCTGCACTTCAAGGTCTCTTTGTTCAGCACAGTCCCCAGGACCTTCCCATTAAGTGTATAAGTCATGCCCTGATTTGTTTTTCCAAAATGTAGCACCTCACATTTATCTAAATTAAACTCCATCTGAACTAGATTAATTTGGGGTATCTGTTCAGCATGGACAGTTAGACAAAATAACCTGTTTCTGTGCTGAACATCTCTATAACGCCAGGCAGATAAAGTTCTTAAGGGTTAAAGGGGTCAAGGATATCAGGGAGAAAACAGGAACAGGGTTCAAAGTTGGATTATCATCCTTGGTATATATAATGATAGATCAGGGTCTATGGGCTGAATGGCCTGCTGCTGCTCTGATTTTCGATGTTCCGGTGAATTAATATGTTAAGCACCCCTGAAGAACTTGCTGTGGACATGACTTAAGGAAATTATTGTTTACAATACAATGGAAATGTTTAATGTTTTAACATATGCACTCACTGAATCAGCTCCAAATTCTTGCAGTTGATGATGAAGTTTCTCATTTTCGGAATGCAATCATCTGTGAATTTATTTCCATCCAGGTATAGCATTGACAATGATTCGCTCTGACTAAATGCCATCCTCAGGTCTTCAATGCAAGCAAATGTCAGATTGTTATCCTGCAAACTAAAGATTGAGAATTACAAATCAGTTTTCAATACAGCTCGAAAAGATAAAAGAAATTCCACTGAGAAGGAAGAGCAATCATTGGATCAGCATAACAAAGTGAGAAAGCTTTTGAACCATCAGCCTCCTTTTCATTTTATTTGACTCAGTAATGACGAACTAATAATCAATTAACTTTAATGCTTTTAGTCTTTAACACTATTATTCCTTAATTGAAAGACATTACTCTTAATTTTGAAAAGAATATGCGTACCTACAACCTCACAGAATCAAACAGGGTACAGTGCAGGAGGAGGTGATTCGAGGCTCCGAATGAGCAATTCACTTCCTGCCACTCTGTATCCCGTATCCCTGTGCACTGGGCCTTTCCATACTAAAGTTTAATTCCTTTTTGAACACTTCAGTTGAACCGGCCTCTGCCATGATGTCAGTCAGGCACAACATTCCAACCTTAACCAGTCACTGTGCAGAAAAGATTATCTCACATTGTTCTTGCTTCTTTTGGCAATTTCTTGAATTTTTGTGCTGATATACTTGATCATTTCATGGCAGTGAACAGTTTATTGTTACCGACTCTTTCCACTGTCATTATCATTTTTAATACTTCATTCAAATTACATCACAGCTTCCTTTCCTTAATGGAGACGGATCCAATGTTTTCAATCTATCTTCAGACCTTATGTTCAGGATCCATGAAATCCTTTTCATGAGTCATTTCTTCCTTTCTCCGATGCCCTGCATCTCTCCTCAAGCATTGTAACAACGTGGGATGTAAACACATCAGCTTAGGCCAAATTGTATTAATTGAACAAAAAAATTAACTTAACTTTTTTACTTTTGTCTCTGAATCTTAACAACACTTTTTGTTGAGAATCTGAAAATTGTGCTTCTCTAGTTGGAAGAAGTGTGGTTTGAACTGGCTCCTGAATGAATGGCTTAACTGTAACTTTAAAATAATGCTCTTTCCTTGATCTTTTAGCTAACGATCCTGTCCCATCATTCAGCATTTTAAACATCTCCATTGGTTACCATGTGACCATAATTTCCACAAAAAGATTCTGATTCAATTTCTCCCTAATATCTTCCTGTTGAAATTTGATTGCAGTCTAATATATACTTGTTGTGCAGAACAGAACAGAATACTCCAGATGCAGTCTAGCAAGATCGAAGAATGTGGTGCTGGCAAAGCATAGCCGGTCAGGCAGCATCCGAGGAGCAGGAAAATCGACATTTCGAACATAAACCCTTCATCAGGAGTCCTAATGAAGGGTTTATGTTCAAAGCATCGCTTCTCCTGCTCTTCGGATGCTGCCTGACTGGCTGTACTTTTCCAGCACCACATTCTTGACTCTAATCTCCAGCATCTGCAGTCCTCACCTTCCCCTATATATTCAACAGTGGTCATGCCAAAGATACAGCAAATTCCCGACTTGCCACAA